>NC_132938.1:74211696-74514727 GCF_034638445.1 Ciconia boyciana | reverse complement strand
TATGGAAGAAGATCTGACTCAAAGCACAGGAAACAAACCAACCATGGCAAGAACTCGTCTTTGTCATAACTTTTCAGAATAAAATTAAAGATGAAACACTTGCCTGGCTCTACTGCAGATAGTTTGATAAAATATTGTTTTAAGAGACCCTAATCACATGACTACAGTCATTATAACATAAATTGATTCAGAAGAGATTTAATTAATTTAATGCATCTGGCTGTAATTATTATTCTGCATTTATTATGTAGGATTTTTATTAGCTTAATGGTTTTATACATTTATCAGAGAGTCACTGGAGAAAATTTCAGTTACTCATAAAGAATCTGAATAAATCAGCAATTACTTTTTTTTCTTTTAAACAGTTTTTTTATAATGATTTGCTATTTTGGCTCTTACCAGTCATGACAAATTTCTGCTGCTTCATTGAGAAAAAGCTCTATCCAATATCCACTAAAGTCAATAAAAAGATTCAATTGATTGCATTGCACTGTAAGTTGTGTTTAGAATATCTTTATGATACAACAATTCCTCCAGTGTTCAGATGTAATTCACAAGGGTTGCTTCCATTTTTTTGTTTTTTAAATAAACAAGTCATTTTAACACTTAGTTTTAGAGTAACCATTCATGCCTTTGACAAACCTTTTTATTTTTATTTTCTCTGTGCTCTAAAGCATGCTTGCATCTCTTACCTTGTCCTATGTACTTATGGGGAAACCCTGCAGATTCCATCACTGATGGCCTTTGACATTTTAAAATTTAGTTTGGCTTCCAATCAAAATAAAAATACGTAAACTTACTCTGTAAAGGGAATTTATGCATTTTAAAACTTTGACTGAAAGAAATATTCAGAAATGTATAGCAAAATGTTAATTTAAAATTGATGTTATTTATTGCAGTAGTAGCATTCACACTATAGAAAGTTGAAATATATTTTGATCTCTTCAGTTGAACTTAGGTGAGCTCAGTCAGCCTGCATTGCGTGGGGAGAGTCACTCGGTAAAATTATGTCCTTCTATCCATCAAACTTACTGCTGTACCCCAGACTCTACATGTCCAAAGACTACAGCTTGCATGAGCTTGGTAAAAAGTCTTTTCCACTATCTGCAGGATTGTCTGACATTCTCCTGGGTGTCTTGTGACCTGCTGACGGAAACCAAATAAGAGCTAGGGCTATGCAAGCTTTTGAAGCTATGAGAGGAGGCACTGACGAGTGCTCTCTGTCTGTTTGGTTGTTTTGCATTTGCTGCCTACAGAAAAGCAACCTGTCTTTCTGTGGATTAACCTTGCCAGTTCATCACCAGCTTGGCTTTACTGCTGTAGCACAGAAAGGTAAACAGAAGTTTTCAGAGTTAGTAGAGCTCCACTGCATTTTGTATCCTGTACACACTCTGTTTTGACTTAAAGTTCTCTTAAACTTACTGTCCAAAAATGGCTTAAAATGGGCTTTTGTAAAATAGTAAGTGTTCTGAGGTATTTCTTCCTCTTAAGCATGGTTTGGGGTTTAAGTTTATTAGAGAATTAAATGTTTATTTTAGAATTGTTTCTATTTAGACACAATTTAAAGCGTTTGTAACTTTTAGACACAGGTTTTAAGGATACTTCTGATGTAAAAATGGATTTATTTACAAGCAGATGAACTCTACAGCAATCTCATCCTTTGCAGGTTACAATTGTTATAGCCAAGATTAATTAATTAAAAATATTAAAGTTAGGATTAACTCTTGGACTTGAGTCAGAAATCATTGGCAAGCTTGTGGCTCTGGCACACAAATAATTTTGATTTTTGAAAGTTAGCATTATACCACTATAAGTACTTTCAAAAATAAAAATGGCTTGGAAGGTGAAAGGAATCATATTACAAAACTTATACTAAAGTCAGGTCTTCTAGATCATTCCAGTTGGGAGTTTAATTTTTGCTCATCTATTCACATTTTCTTTATGTAAGGGTAAATTGTTTTCCTACAGCCACTATTTTCATTGCCTAGCCCTCCATCCTACTAACAACAGTCTTTGTAAACTCTTAGTTTCATGATTAAATGTTGAGGGGGAAAAATAACTCCGCTGTAATGTAAACAAGGCATAGAACTGGAAATTGCTTCTAAAATGCTGTAATGCATGAAGTCAGATAGAAATTATTAAATCTGGACCAAGATTTCATTTAGATAGGTTTTCCCAAAAAATGTTTCAGGGAGATTCTCCATAAACAAGACAACAGTCACTGTGCATATTCTTGTATCTCCAGCATTAACTTTCTCAAGGATGCAACATGAGACATGTCAAAAGACACTTTTTCCAGAAGAATGCAAGCACTGATGGGATCAAGTTCCATCTTGGAGTGAAACAGCCTGATAAAATCATAGCATTGTAATTACGACCAAGGAAGAGAAAGAAAATAGGAATTTTCAGAAAGAAGCAAGGGAAGAGGGGAAAAATTTGCTTATTGCAGTGATAAACTGACTGGTTGGCAAGTTTACTAAGAGAAATAAATGTAGGAATGAGTAAAGCAATCTAATCAAGTTGCTATCAACATGTAATACAAACCACCACAATAAAAATGAAAGATATGCTTTTAATCTCTAAGATATAGTTTAGGATTCAATGTCTCCAGGAAAACTGTGAAAGGTATTGGAGCAAGAATTTGCTGGAGTAAATTTTATTATTAAATGGATGAAAACTGGAATACAACAGAAATTACTAAGTATCCCTAAAAAGGAAAAGGAGGAAATTAAAAAAAAAAAGAAAAAAAAACTACATAAAGATGAGGACATTTTATTTTTCAAGTTTCATTCTTGGGAAACCTTACAGACAAAGAAGAAATACTTTAAGAAAATTCTGAATTCTAAAAAGACTTGTGACAGATGGTGATTTTTGGAAGGTGAGTAGTGTTATTTTAAGCCTTTGCCTTTTGTATTAGATTGAAATTAGATAAGTCTTAATTAGGACTTCTCGCTTTTGCCTTGGCCAATCACATAACAGTTTTTATGAAAAGTCAAAGCTTTCACTCAGAAGGAAAGTCAATATTCTTTACCATTCAAATCAATGTAATTTTAGAAAATAGAAACTCATTAAGGATTTGCTATCTCTTTCATTCTTAGTTTCTTCAGAGTAAGATAGCCAACAGATGGGAGGCACCAAAGGATGAGTCATAAAACATGCAATTCATAAATGAAATTATCTAATTTACATTTTCATGGACATATACATGTTGAAACTTAAGACACATTATTATGAACCAATACCAATTATTTCACATTTATTTTCTCATTTCCAAAACGAGAATGCCTGACAAAAATTTTGTCAAAGTCCTGTAGGGTCACAATGACTATACAAATATCCTATTAAAACCCTTCTATCAAAACAGCCAACCTCACAGATGCTTCAGTAGATTATCCTCCCCCTTGGGTTTGAACAAGTTTCAATTCTACAACTTAACACATCATGGCAACATATGCAGTTTACATGCTAGCAAAAGCTCCAAAACATTAAAAGAAAATTATTCATACCTTTGTTAACATTGATCAATTAGCTCTTAGAATGAAACACCTTGTTACATAGAATATGATAGGCCTTAAAAAATTCAGAATGTCAACAAAATGAAAGAAAACTATACATTAAGGCCAAAATATGACTTTATACCAAACCTGAGTTACCTAAAATACCAACAATACTGCAGAACAGTTTGCTAGTATCAGGAGTAGAAGGAGCCAGATTATGCCCCTATATCCTCCTTAGTTGTGTTAGCTTGAGTTGGACTACATTTTTAAATAGGTTAATATTATGAAATAAGAATCTGAGCTTGGTAGTTACTACAGTTTTAATGTGTGGTATATACTTCAGCTGAATTACCTATTTCAGCTGTGACCTAGAGTTGAAAAACATTTTTTAAATCACATAAAATTAATTATATATATATATTAAAATATCTGAAAATCTTTTTTCTATAACAGCAAACAAAATGTTAACCATTCTACAAGCCTTAAAAAAAAATTGCAACTTCATTTGTTTTAAGCTGAAAAACACTGACCTCTTTGCTCATAATAACTAAGCAGTTATTCACCCCTTGACCAAACACTGATGGTCTGGATTGTTAATGCAATTTTTTTTCCACCAAGGGTCTTGCATTTCCTTTTCTAGTAGCAGTGACTTCAAAAGCTGTGATTGTGCCTCCCCTTGCACGTTGCCCTGCCTGCATGCCTTTTCCACTCTCCTTCACTGGTGCACCCAGGTAGGGCTAGATGTAGGCTGGCATAAAGAGTTACCTTACTTGGAGTCAGAGAAAGTGTTGGTATTGACTTCAGAAGGATTAGGACCCTTAATCCTTAGAAAATTTCAGTTTGTCTGGTGTTGCTGTAACTGCATCATGCAAAAGGTCTCTGGCTGTTTCTTTATTCTGGATTTTTATTCCTAGCATGCCCCTAAACGTTTCCTCTATTTTAACTTTAGCCCACGTACACTAACATAGCACTAATTTCTTTCTACAGTTTTATTATTGCACAATATTTCAGTTAAAAAGATTTGGCTTGTATCCTCTGGCAAGGAGAATTGCTGATTTTATGAAATATTATCCATCAACTTAGATAAATTTGTTCATTTTGCAAAGTTCTTTTTGCAAAAGAGTTAAAATAGAGGCATTTATGGTCTGTCCTAAATCATTTTTCAGCATGTTAATACATGGCTTACTATTTTTGAGCAGTCTTATGGAAAATATTATTAACTGTGTTTTTGTTTGCTTTTTATATTCATTGATGCTCAGACCCCAAAGTTGGTAAAAATCCCAGGAAACCAGTCAGTCATTCATTTTTGTAAATACATATGCATGAATTATAATTGTACACTAACTCATAAAGCCAGGAATTGCCAACAATAAAAAATTATATTCACCGTCAAAAGAAAAGGAAGAATTCAATTATGCTAGAGAGAAAGAGGCCTTGTTTGTGCACCCCTCCCCTCTGGGGATTTTTAAGCATGGCATTTAAACGTGATTGTATCTACCAGCATTTGTGTCTCAACACACAGACTTTTTTAGGATGCTGGACTGGAAAGGTACTTAAAACTGCCTGAACTATTCAGTTATGGTATTTCCTAGTTAAAAAAAAAAAAAAAAAAAAAAGACTCTGCTGGCTACCCCTTGCTGCTTTTTCCCTAAGGGGCAGGCAGGGGACAGAAATTAAGATGACAATGAACAGAAGCACTCCAGCCCCTTTGCCAGTGCCCATGAGAGGACAAGAGCAAGTTTGAATTCTCTTTGGCTTGGTCTGCTCTAGCTAATATGAAATATAATTTACTGCCAACTTTAATAAAAACATGAGTAGACCTTGTACTTCTGCACATAATAAACCATGACTAGATCTCATAGTTCTACACATAATTAATGCACCTTATTTTTGGATTTTATTTTTATGTGTAATCAATTAACATAGTCAATGACACCTGAAATATTTCAAATTTTTTGAACCTAGAAATATTACTGAAGCAGCATCTCATGTAAAATGATCACAAGCTCTCCATCCTCAAGAGGAATCCTTGAGAGCAGAATGTTAGTCCTGAGTACACCAGATTTAGGATTAAGCACTTAAACCTATATAATGGAATGAAAAAATGGGTATAATTTCTTTACACAAATACAATATGAACTTCCATGTATAATAATGACCAAAGACTGCTTTTTCACGTGCAGCCCATGTTATATCTAGACTTGTACTGGCTAATCAATTTTGGTCTGATAGGCACTTACTGTTATCCTTCAAATTCAACAATAAGGTTAAGGGGGATAGTAGGATTGAGAAATGACTGCTGTCATCTATCTTAGGTGCAGAATCAATTTTTAAATGAAAAAGAATTACCATGCGAATCACCACTTTAAAGGAAGCACTTTATTCTCGGGTTTTCTTACACTAATCTTCTAGTCATCGGCCATCCTATAAACAGTATGTTTTGCACTCACAAATGTAACATCTGACAGATCTCAACGTATCTTGCCAACATGCATCCTTAGGAAAGTTTTAAATTTTGAATCAATCATCACATATCGATTATCTCCAGGGAGGCAGCAGGAAAAAAGCCAAACAGAGGTTTGTCTATTTTTCCTCTGCTAACATTTCCAAACTCATGATGGCTTCTGGATAATTATTCAAGGCACTCTTAAGGACGTTAGCTTTTGAGTTGATCTAAAGTGTTCCTTTATAACGATATTCTGAAACTACAACAGATTATTTCTTTGTAAACCAAATAAAAAAACTTATCTAGTTGGATTTTTTTGTGGCTTTCTTAAGAAAATCCAAAGTGCTACATGTAAAAAAAGGGGGAAAAAAGTTTTTGTGATACAGATCTGAAAGCAGAAAATACTGTTAAAAATGAGCACATTTGAAACATGATTAATATATCCTCTATGAGGCCACAAAAACAAAGTACAAACAACTATGTGGAAGTAACTACTATACACTACCTCTTAAGGAACTCACCTCCAGATTGTCAAAAACACTCTTAAAACTCATGGGTATCAGCTTCTCAGCATCCTTTTTACCAATATATCTTCCATTAGTGTTTCATGGTGTCCTACAACCTTCATTAAACTACTAGATCTCCATATTACTTGTTGTGGATGCTTGGTGCACAAATATAAATAAATTATAACAGGTATGTGGGCAGAATTGTTCTGTTGCATCCAGACAAGAGGCATAAGTATGAGGTAGCTTATCTATAATTGTGACGGATGCACTCAGCCTCTTAACCAAACTAGCAGTAGTTTGGTACAGGCTCCAAAGGAGGTAAAGGCCTGAGCCATGGCCAGGCCAAGAACTCCTCTGGTCCCGACCTGTTCTCTGAGAAGCCACAAAGGAGCAGAGTGACACAGTGAGCATCGATGCCTATGAGCTTGGAACACCCATCATGCAGTTAACGCATGAACAGTGGGTGGCTTTTCCAAGACTCATTTACCAAGGAACAAAGAAAGTTGCGGGTACAAGGAGCCTCATGCATACCTTTTCTATCGCATGTAATTTGACTACGAGCCAACCACTTTATCTATAAATATGACAGCCAAAGTGAGCCTTCTTTGAGCTCTCCCTGCCAGGCAGCGTGGCTGCACGGCGGTGATCTGCCCTTGAGCTGGGACACCTCTCCAGGTTGCTCCTCGAGGCAGAGAGACCTTTTACCAACAGCAGATCTTTGGTAAGCGACCGATATAGCGGATAACCTTGTAGTATGGTAACTTTGATTTTGTCTTGGTAACTTTGATTGCATGCTGAATTGATAAATTTTGCATATATAATCCCTTAGACATAAACCTTTTTCCAAGCCTGAGACTCAGATTGGACCTAGCCGCACCTAAGCTCCATCAGGAGTTTACAAAGCACAGGGGTCTACTCTGAACCTGGTGACTCAACGGGAGGGTCCTCCGTACCCTTTTGGATCCCTGGTCTCTTTATGAATCATTCTAACTCAAGTGTAACCCAAATTTCCTGTGTATGTTTCTTCCATGCAGTAATTAATAGAGTGAACCTTGCCATCGAACTTTGTTAAGTTGCACTTTTACAACATCATATTAAAACCACTTTTGCTAATACCTTTGATGGTGATTTTTTAAAGCGATCTAAATCACTCATTCGCGACAATAATTTCATAACCTACAGATAAATAAGACCAGCATGTAATACAGCTATTTTCAGTCTCACATGGGTAAATGTGGCATAAAAATGAAATGAAGAGTAAACGTATTTACTTTTTCTGATGTCTTACTACATAATTTATTAGGCTGATTCTGCTCATTATGTTTCATACTCCATCATTTTTTCTCTGTGAAGTCTTTTACAGTATTAAATGAAGAAAATGTATATTTAAATTAATAATTTCAGAGTGAAACATTAATATTCAAATCAAATATGGTGCTATTGTGGGGCTTCAGGGGGAAAAAAAAACCTTTTATGCTGAGCACAATGAAGGAGTGATAGGCATTTCTGTTATCTCATTCATTAGTCATTCTGGACAGTTCAGACAAGCTGTTACCTACAATAATAGAGAGCATTTTACTTTTTAAAGATTAAACTATACTTTATACTGAACTGCAGCAAACTATTTATTTATATATTTATTAATTCTGACAAAACAGATATTTGCATTTTTTCTAAAGGAATAAGTAATATTCATACAGCTGTAGCCAGGAGTCTGACATAAGGTGTGATAAGCAACACATTCTGGCTCTGTGGGAGGATGACCAACTAGGTCAAAATGTGCACTTGTCTAATAAATTTGTAATACATTTCAGAAATGTATAAAGCAGACAGGGAAGAGGAGAAGTCTTATGACTGGCTTTGCAAATCTTCCTTTTCTATTTTCAGCTCCTATCTCCATCTCTTCTCTGCATAACTCCCCTTCTGAATTTAAACCCACCACCTATTTGTTCATTCAGAGACGTCTTTCGATTTCCATCATTGATGGTATCAGTGTATGGAGTCGAGCACAGGTACTATATCAATCCTACACATCATTTTGCAAACTCTGAGCAGCCACATCCAAAACTGCACACTTGCATAGTGGAGAGTAACCACAAAAAAATTTAAGTTTTAACAATTACCAACTTCCTTACCCCCTTTGATTTTTCAATGGAGTCTATACTTTTCCTTCACAAAATAATAACAAAAACCAAACTGTCAGCAAATATTTATCCATTATGGTTTTTCTATTTTTAGCATTTTTCTATGCTGCCCTGTTTAAAACAGATTTAAAATATTTATTCAATGAATGTATGTGTTAATCTAAACCAATCATTTAAGGAGGAAAAAACCCTCATGACTGGAGAAGGTTAAGTATGAAAACCATATTTGTTTCACGTATGCATAAAAAGTAGGCTTATAGTTTAAAAAAAAAAGCAAAACTATGAAGATTAGAAATATTTGTGTTCACCTCAATTATTCTAGCATCATTAAAGTCTTAGCACTATTAATAACTTCCTATTTGTAAACCAGCACCCAATTCACTTGGTCAGAAGCGAGTGAAACATCAGATTTAGATTGATGGCAACATAAACATCAGAAGGGAATGAATTGGCTTGTAAAACACTGGCTCTATCTGACTCCTTCCCTTCCACGTCTCTTCTACCTGAGTCTCCACCCTTTCCTGCTAGATCCCATCCAAGCTGGACCTCATGCCAAAGCTGTCTATTTCATCTCCCAAATATCACACTGCCTCCTGACTTGCTGGAGAATTCATAGGAGCTTTGTTTCAAGGCTTAGGTTTTGAAGAAACAAACAGACATGTGGAAACCATTCCCCTCACCGCTGTGCGTTAACCAGCAATCTGAGCCATCAGATATTCTGTTTGTGAGAAGGCAGTATGAATGTTTAATAATTAGCTCCTTTGGCTCAGAGTCATTCCCTTGTGACTTTAAAAGCTTGAGCTGTGAGCTCTGTTCTTTGAGATGAAGTCCCTTTTTATCACTGTTACAAACGCACTTGGTATTATAATTAAAACCTCAGAGAAAATGTTCCTACAACTTTTGAGCATGCACTGATTTCCTTTAGCACTAACGTCCCTTTACCTTGGCTTGACTCTGCAGATGCAGGTGTGTGCGTGCATGTACACACAATCGTACGCAGTAATGAGAAGTAAAAAGAGATAACACTGAAAATCAGAGCCTTCGTATGTGTTTGGATTCATGCTCAGAAAATCAGGAAGACGACAAGCCTTACTCCTCTGTTGGGTATGGTCATTGCAAGACTGCACATTTTTCTTGGTGCCAGCTTGGATGGCTCAGCAGCATGAAAGGACCTCCGTAAGTAGCAATGGTTGTTGGGAAGGGAGAGACACCTCTTCTCCAGGCACGAGTGCCTGCGACAATGCCCCCCTGCTTCTTGGGAAGACACTTTTCTACACAGATGACCACTTCTTATGGGTAAGAGTTCACGTATTTTATCTGTTACTACTGTCTCTGATTATTAGTGCAGAGCTGAACCAGGCAATGGAGTCCTATTTGTGGTACTAGACCACAAACTTGCCACAGGGAGCTCATTTGGGTCCCTGTTTCTGTTCAGCCATTCCTGACCTCCAGTACTTTCCTCTGATGCTGCTAAGATTTAACCTGATCCAAGGCTTGCAGGCATGTGATTTTTCTTAGAATAAAAGTTGCATAACTGCTTGAGTATTAAATCACAACTGTTGTATATCGAAGGACACTGGTGTAATTTGTTGGACAGAAAGACCTTTTTAAGGTTCTCAAGCAGCCTTGGGTAGTTTGTTGAATTGGTAGGATATATCTAGTATATCTATGACACACTCGATCTTTCTTCTAAAATGAAAGAGAAGAGGTTAGATTCTACTGAGAGCCCCTTGAGGCAGATTTTAGTATGTAGACTGGGTGCAACTTTTACAATCATCTTCGGATCACGAGGCCACAGTTTGTCAGATGAAATCCTCAAAGGGATGTCATTTCTAGAGATTTAGGATGTCTTACTCACTTTGTGTATATTTCTAGTGGAACTCGAAGCCTACTATTTTAACCTTCTCCATTTTCTGCATTGTTTTTTTTAGTTTGCAGCTTTCCCATATTCAGTGTTTCTTCCCAGATCCAAAGTTTGACTATGAAAGCATAAGCACACTGCTAATAATAAATATTTCTGGCATTTATGTTTTATGAGCAGCATCTGTAATTATATTACTCTGTAAATAACTTAAGCACTGATGCTTTTATGATAGAAATGAATCCAGAAGACTGAATATTTATGAATTAGTATCTTTCCTCTAAGAGAATATGACAGCATTGAAAACATGCAATTACCAGAAATACCTATAGTGATTAAAATGGTAATTAATGACAGCCACTGTTATCAGCATAAAGTAAAGCAAATTACAGATAAACCTATATTAAAAAAAAAAAATTAGGCAGTATCTCTCGCCTTCTACAGTTTGAAGGAAGAAAGTGCTTACAGACTGCTAGTCTGTTTGTTAACAACAGGTGGTGCAAAATACCTAGAACAGCAGCAAATCTTTCCTTATCTTTCACATAGGGGCATACAGCTATTTCCAGAGGGGAAAAAGAAAAACGTTAAGACAGCATTGAAGTTTAAAATCTAAATTAATTTCAAGTAGAAAGCAAGTTATTTTGCCTTCTTCACAGACACATCTGTGAGGTTTACATCCGAATTCTGCTGACACCAGCATCTGGAGGCAGAATCAATGCTTTATTGTGCACTGAATCAGGAATTTAATTTATAATAAAAATTACATCGTTTCATTTTAACTCAGAGTTTTGAGTTGCTTACAGCTTCCTGAAAAGAGACACATAAATCACACATCTAGGCATCTATGGCAGGTGTCCTGTCTTTGCTCAAAATATTCAGTAATGTGACCAACAAGGCCTTTCCTAAAAGGACAGAGACTTATGCAAGAACTCAGTAAGCCAAAGCAACTGTTATTAAACACTCCTGAAGAAACCATGAGAAAACTCTTATGCTTTTTAATTCAGATGTTCAAAAAATGTATTTGTCAGCATACTTTGAAAAAACTGTCTGAACCACTTTTCCTAAAGTTTTAAATGTAATGGCTTCCAGGATGGCAATAAAAGTTTCAGAAAGCTGTGAGACTCAAGAAAGATAGTTGCAATCAGAATATCCATTCAAACTTCATCACAGATTTTCTTACAATAAAGGAAGTTTCATTTTTAGTGTGGAGTAAACACGACTGCCTTGTTCAATTACTGCAGTTTCTCCACAGTTGTCGGGTGAATGAAAGCTGCTGAATTGTGGATCATTTTGGTATGCAATTCTTAAAGCTAGAAAATATTAATTATCTTGTGTGTAACTTGAAATTCTTTTCCAATTTCTCCAGTCTCTTCCAGCACAAGGGTTGGTGAGCAGTCCCACACATGACTTTTAGAAAGCCACAGAAAAGTATTGACAAAGAAACCAGCACAAGTCAGACTGGCTGGCAACTGTTTGTTGCAGAATTTTCTTTGGAGAAATCAAAGACCAACTGTGTGATTCACATCCTTCAGAATAATTTTTCTGCAGAGCAAAGCATTTACATTCAGTCCAAAACATGGAGTTTCTCTTCATGCTCTTAAGTAACACTTGGATTTTGCTGTTCAAGGTCACGCTTCCCACAAAAGACTACTACATAGTAAACCCAGTTTCTACTGTCCATCTGCTGTCACAGCTAGAGATAATTGAAGGCATGGAAACCTGGAGACTTAAATATTTGAGCTTTGCAATGCGTTTATCTCATTAAGTTCTTAAAAAAATAAAGGGGTTCAGTGCCTTTTAAGTTGTGCAAGTTTTTGTGCCACAATTCAAATGAATAAATAAATACCCTCTGAACACCATCTTACTTTTGGGTGTAAGTAACCAAAGAGTTAGTTTGACAAAAATTCTTGGACAATGTGAGGCTGAGTTTTGTGAAACCAATAAAAAAGGAATCTGTCCTCCCAAAGCAGAATCCAGAGTCTTGAATGAAATACCTTGTCTCTGTCCACAGCCCTGGCAAGATTTAGAAACCTCAGAGTAGTGTTCAGAAAAAGAAACAATTTGGGTGGAGTAATCACTAGGAAGTAAAAATTATGTCAGTCCTACAACACTATATTACCTATAAACCAGCCCTGGATTCAAGATGGAAACTCTGGATTTTAATTTCCTCCCCTTTTCTGCTTAAGCCACCATCAGGTGGCTGGTTCAGAGGCTGAAAGGAACTGGCAACATCATCCTCTGAGGCTCCAGGTTTGTATCGGTGGAGCATACCAAGAATGACACTAACCTGGAAAAAAGCAACATTCTTCTTTATACAGGGCTTTATAAACAGTAAATCTAAAACATTCATAGAGACCTGAAACATTAATCATTTTATTTCTATTCCAGCCTTAGGTAAACTCCAAACAATCACACCATCCTTAAGATGCACTGCATCTTAGTAGTACAGTCAAGTGCATCTATGTGACTCCCAGGCACTCCAAGCACCTGCATAACTCCCAATGGGCAGCAGCCTGTCAGGTATGTCAGATGCCAGAAGATGCACTAAGTGCGTGGGCAAAAATAAACTCAAAGATCTATTCAAAACACACAAACAAAAAATCTGCAACTTCTCACGTCCTATGTTCTATGTCCATATGCAAACATTACATACTGCTATAATAATTCAAAATCCTCATTCTACACAGCTTTGCAATCTTCATCCAGTAACTTATTCTCTGCCCAGAAAACACAAAATTAAATAGGCTGGTTGACAAAATGATAGGAATATCATTTAATAAACCAAATCAGAGGGCTGACCTAAATTACATTTTTTAGCAGGTTCAAAAAGCTTGGCTTAAGATTTCACTTTGGATAAAAGTACTTAAAATAATTTTCAGGGAAAATTAATTTTGATAAGGGAAATTACTGTCTAAAAATTTTTTCTTGCTGCATTGCTTCTTTTTCAAACTAGTATTAAATCACAGGTGGATAATAAATTTCCTACAAGTAAGTTGAAAAGTTATGAAATATTTTCAGATAACTGTAACGGAAGGCATTTGGGGGATTATGCTGCAAGGAATTCATTAAGTATCTGAAATTTTCTGATAGTCAATCTCTCAAATACCTTGGTAATTCGCTTAAGTCTGGACTTTTGTTTATATAAAAATGTAATCTGCTGCCTCTTGGAAGACATTTTTCTTTATAAACTGGGATAAAATGAATGTTATATTTCATTTTTGCTAGCTTTTCAATATGATTGATGCAGACCTTTAATACGTTAATTTTACAACATGAATTCATATTCAAATAGATAGTCTTTTTAAGAAAGATGAACAGCACCAAATGTGTAACAGTGAAGGTCTGAACTACCCCTTTTTTCCCCCTCTCTCATCAAGAAAGAGTCCATGGAAATTATTAGTACTTTTGGTTTCTGAATATCTCGTCCAAGGAAGTTCTTACAAGGTAACTGGAACCAGAACTAGAACCAGAACTGGAAAAAGCAGTCTGAGAAAAATTCAATAACTAGTTTAAAAATTGTGAACCATCTATGACAAATTTCCCTTCCCTTTAAAGAAATTAATACTGACTATGTATTCACAATATTGTAAAACCCAGTAAACATGCTTTACCTACCCTTTTGAACAGGTTGTACTGTATTACACAGTTCTCAGTCTAATATTGGTATTTTCGGTTTATAGGCATGAGGCACGTGCACAGCAATGCAAGTCCTAACTCAACAGCAGTTAGGCAGAGACAGCTTACTTCTGAGACAAGGGCACCTAAACAGGTAATTAAGCTTTCATAAGTGTAACGGATTAAAATTGTGCTGACCCACTCCCCGCCCATCACTCCCAACCCCAGTCTATGTCCTTTCAAGAGCTCCCACAACCTACCAGACCAGCATGGACCATATCTGATTTAGGTGTAGGAAAATGCTGTTGTAGGAAGGCACAGAGCTACAGCCTGTTGAAACAGCAGTTTGGAGGAGCTTGCCAACATTTTCCAGCTAATAAGTGTGGTACAATTAGTACGTGTGCACTCTTATCCACATCCTGCCTTCTCGTCTTATCAGCAGATACGACAGTTACCCAGCATGCCTCCAGACAGCTGCTGCGAAGAGACCCAGCACTGCAAAACACCGTTTCTGCAGAGCCCTGTAGACATCTACACAGCAAGATGTGTGTTCACAACACTTGAGCTGGATTCCTGGTGGGCCTGTGATACTCGATTGAAGAACCATATTCTCAGTGGGCACACGTCCAACTAAAGTCAGTTGAGCTGGGCTTTAATACACCAGCTGAGGATCTGAACCGATGTGTTTGATAGGCAGCAAAAACTTGGCAAGCAGGCTCGATGAAATACATTTGTCCCTAACAAGTACTGTCTTGGAACACCCTACTTTTGGTGCTATTGCTACCCTTCTTAGGCATCTGGTAAAATATCATAGTGTTTCTGTATCTAGCCTCAGCTAAAGTTAGGCTACAGGCTTGATGGGTATTGAACACAGGCAAGGTAGCTGCCACAGTTTTGTGTAAACAGTATGCAAAGAAACACTTTTTTCCAGGAATCCCAAAGAAACGTTCTGCCAGGGTCATTAGAGAACAAGCCTGTGTCAAGAACTGTCTCTATTCAGAGTCCAAGATAGATAAATCAAGAGTTTTATCACAGTCCTTTCTTTGCTTGCACCACTTTTGTGCCAAACATTGCGTTATCCCACCCAAGAGCTCAATGGGGCATCTTGCCAAGAGCAGAAAACAGTTCCCATACAAGGATATAGCAGCAGGACCTCAGAAGTCTGTAGCTAAGCATATCATTTAAGAGGAAATACTTAAGAGTGTGATGGGACCAATATAACTGAACCAAGTATAGTAGGACTAATAGGGTGATTACAAATCAGGTCTTAATATGAAATAACTGAAAATCCACTTCTAATTTTTTTTCAGCTTGAACCTACTGCTCAAGTTATTTAAATTTGAAAAGTAATGTCCGATACGATAAATAAATCTGAATTTCTCTTTCAGCTGAAACCTTCAGCTTTAAAGCAACTGCTTTTTTTTCAACTTTCATTCCTGTTCTGCTGAATCTTTGCCTTCGTCCTCCTCCCCACCCCATATTCCCACATAAAGTTACCCATTTGGAAACATATCAGTGCAACTTCTTCCTTGCCACTTGCATTCCTTGAAAATTTGCCCTTACCATCCAACCAAAATACAGCATATTGAAAAGGTCAAAGTACTATAGCAAAATAGCATAAATCACAAAATATAATGGGCATTAAAATTCTGACACCTCTTTGTTATGACCAAAATTGTAACTAGAGTGAGAAATTATATGGAATTAGCTTCTTACTGATACGCTCTGAAGACTGTAATTTCATGGTGCCTGGATGTCATTTTCAGAACTTTCTGCCTCTTTGCAGTCTTGTAGGCATGCATTCAGCTATCATCTAGGGCACTTGAAATAAAAGTAAGAGAAAAGGAGAGATACATAAATGTTTTACTTGGAGCAAGAAGTCATGCCAGTTTTCAAAATTACAGTAATCTTTTAGTATTGTTTCTGCTGAAGTCAGAAATCTTCAGGAGATGCCTGATCTCTTCCTGTGGGATGTGCAGTATTGAGTCTTATTTGAGACTCAATAATGAGAGAACATTATGTTTTAGGAAAAAAGCAGGTCTCAATGTTATGAGTTGATTTGCCTCATGTTGCTTCCTTTCTGTTTAGCCCAACAGAGCAAATAGGACAGAGCAGAGTCAATCCAACTCATCAAATCCAAAGGCATGATGTGAAGGACTCCTAAATCCTTTAACTGACAACATGAGAGCTGAAGTATTAAATGACCGGCAGTAAGTCTCACTTTCTTTTGAGGTAATGTCACTTTTGAGGATTGTTTGATTTAATTAAAGAACACAAGGAGGATTACTCTGCTGGCATCTTGTTGATTTAGGTGATCTCTGTTTATACAGTTTATGAGTTCCAGCTTGTTTGCTTTTTTCCTATACTCTTTTTTATGACTGTCTTTCACTTTTTTTGCCTCATGCTCCTTGTGCTAAAGAGGCAAGGGACTGACTGACATCAACATGACTATCCCTGAATAAATGGATCGTTAAAGACTCTCAGCACTTCTCTACACCTTCACTTGGCGAGAACAAAGGGATGGAGGTGAGTCTGAGATGAAATCCGTTTTCTCAAACCTCTCAGAAAGCAACTGGGGCTTGAAGAAGTTGAATTTCTCCAGAAGCATAACAAAGAGATCAGGTGTTAGCATTGGGTCTTAAAAATCACAGAGCCTGAGAGACTTACAAACACAAAGAAAGCTGGAGTAGGAGAGAGGAACAGAAAGGATAAGAGGCAGAATATATTAGCGTAGGCATACCACCCTGCTCGAACAGCGGTGCTGCTGCCGCATGGGAGCCGGATCACATACAAATCGCCGGGAGCACAGGCGGAGGAGGTCATGTACCTCTTCACTAGTAGACATAATCTCCGTTATTGTTACAACAATAAGGCTACTGTAATGGAAGAGAGAAGGCACTTTGACAGTGCAAAAAGCAGAGGGAGAGGAAAGTAAGGGAACCAGACAGGGAGGAAGCAAATAACATTATAGGAGTTTGGTTGTAGCAGTAGCAAGAGGAGAGTTTCGTTGTCTGTGCTGCAGTGGATGTGAAATACAAAGCTATCGCTTCACTGTAAGGCAAAACCTTTGGATATTCAGTTACTTTAGAAAGTATAGAAAGAGAGTATCAAAACAATTTCAGATTAGGGCGAGTGCTGAATGAGGTGGGCAAGAAAATTCCTGTATTGTATAATACTTTTTGTTGTGAAATTGGACTTAATTTCAGTGAATATAAAATATTCAAATGCTGAATGGAGGACTTGACTTTAGCTCGTATAGATTATTCAACCTTAAAGGAAATAACTTTCAGTTAAGTAAAAACCAAAGTAAGTCAAAACTGACTGATTTTGAGCACAGCCAGATATATTACTTCCTTTGTGCATGTTAAATGCTCAGTTACCTCAAGGTTTTCTTAAGAAAGAGACATGCTTTTCTACATCAAGATTTCCTTAGCTTTGGCAATTCTTGAGCACCTAATCTAAAAGATTAACCCTCCTGTGGGAAAATCATACCAGACAGTTTTAAAGGCACTGTATGGCCGTGTGTGTTCAGTAGACGGATGTACCACGCTGCAAAGTAAACTGATGCAGACCTGGGATTTGTGCAGGTAGTGCAGAGGCGTATTGCCATTCTGGCTTTGCCTCAGCCCACTCAGATTCTGGAAAAGTTACAGCCCACCAAGGTGTGGGAATCTGTTTACAGCCTGTATCTAGCCAAAAAACCCAAACGCCACATGAACCCAGCATTACTGAACAAAGATTTCCTTTGTTTTTCAAACTCAGAAGAAATGTGGTCATCTAATTGAATAGTTGTTGAAAACTGTTTACTTAAATAATTCATTTGAAGTCATTTGCTTCAGACATTGCCAGTAAAAGTAATGTGTTACAGGAAAAATGCCAAAACAGAGGGGTATTTTCTTAATATTTTTTTCTGGTATCCATCTGGAACTATTCTCCAGCAGTACAGCTTATAGAAGGTCACATTACACTACATGATTTCCCCCAATTATTATGCTCAAACAGACTACAAGTCACTAGATTAATTTATGATTATAATTGCTTTGTTCTAAAAGAGATTTTAGGAATAAGCCCACTACCGAATGTAATACTGTTCAATAGAATCTATAGGTTATTTATTAAAACCACATAAAAGTGGTAAACCACAATCATAAAAAAGATGAAGCAAAGCTTGTCTTCACAATCCGGTGTCCCAAAGGTATGATTATCTCCTGATAACCATATCTCCCTCTTCTGCCTTATTGCTAATTAAATTAATTAATTAAGGAAGTCTTTCCCCAAGTGGACTTGATTTAATATGCTGTATGTAATTAGCAGCTCTTGGAAATGGAGATGAGATGATTTCTCCCTTTTTTTGTGGCACAGAGAGCGCTCACAAACTTTGCAGAGACAGCGAGTGCTTGGGCTTCTTGTTTTGTACAGCAGCAGCACACAAACTGCCGACGGCTGCCGTCACTCGTGTGGGGCAGGGACTCTGTGGCCTCAAAATACATCTTCATGCTTTTGTCTACAGTGATGCCTGCTCATCAGTAATAGAAAGGGGGTATATATTTTTGAAAAAGGCAGAATTTGATTTTAAAAAGAAATAAATGCCATGACAGGAAAGAGCTAAATCATTTTTGCTTGAAAGCTGGTAGCGTTTATGGTAAAAGGTACTTTCTTTTCCCCTTTGCCAAATGTATTGGATACAGACCTATTTAAAAATGCTCATATTGACTACTTTTATGTGATTAACTGAGATTATCTATTTAAAAATGAAAAAATTATAATACTGACTTCACTGAGTGAAGAAATTATGCATTCACAATTATAAAATAAAGCCTTGTTGATCAAACACTTCACTTATTACAAACACTGAGGAGCACATTTTGTTAGAAAAAGTATCCAGTGCTTATTATTCACAAATAACTACTTTGCACTGATTTTTATCATTAAACCTGCAGTTCATATTGCATTATTTATGTAGGTCATGCTATATTGCTTCTGTTCTTTGATTGGATGACTTACGTATTTTAAAATCACACATTAAAGGTGGGTTAACTCTTTGTGTGAGTCACATGAAAATAATATTTGTTTAAGTCTGCATCTTGCCTATGGGACATTTAATTTTAATACAATGAGATCAAAAGTCTTTAGAAAAATAATGATTTTCAAATAGAGAAACATTTAAAATCTGTTTATAAAATGAAATGTTATGAATTATTAACCTTCTGTGTTGTATCTACTAAAAATGTTAGAGGTAGATATTGAACAGACAAGAAAGCCAGGACTACATTAATAATTCTTAACTACTTTAAAAATCCACACAAAGGTCTTGTATTAGAAGTTATTCCACAGGGACGCTTGGATTTTTTTTCAACCATATGGGTTAACAAGTCAAATGCTGAAATGTGATATAATGAAAAGACAGCTGCTAGAACTATGGGAAGAAAAATGGAAGCATGATACATACACTATAACATTAGTGTCTAATAGTATTTCTTCACAGAAGAGAGAAAAAGAAAAAAAAAAAAGAAAGTCAATATGATTACAGACAATGAGATTTTTAGTGATCCAGGCACATTTGTGCGAGCTGACCTTCCAAATTTAAATGAATAACAAAGAAATTCCTATTAAGAGTAAATGCAATTGCTATAGGGATGATACTGCAGAAATGGAGATCTGTACAGGGATTAAACACAGGAGAATTGCTCACAAAGTTAAGTGACCTGACAGATTTTGTGAAAATAACCTTTAGTAAAAATGACAAGGAAGAAAATTGAAGAAATATGTTTCATTATTTCTAAAGATATACTAGATGATAGATTAATCTGCTCATATCACAGAAAATACAAATGTTATCCAATAATAATTAGAATAGCTTTGCATTTGTTACTGTATCATTAGATCAATCATTCTTTTTATAAAGTAGTTTATTTTCTAGACACATACACACACCACGTGTACTTGGATATGGTACGTAGGAGGAGGCAATGCCCAAGCAGCTGGTGAGGCATGCTTTCAGTTGTTCAGTGTGCCACCATTGCTTTATCATCCACCTGTGACTTCTTCCTCTGCCTGCTAACATCTTCCTCAGATTTACTCTAGGACACTTAACACCCTCATACCTGCCAGCAGCTGCCAGTGTTAAAACTTCAAGTGCCAGAGGACTGCTTCTTCTTTTATTCAAACGTGTCATTTTGCCTCCAAAAGACCAGAACGGGGAAGTCTTGGTGCTAAAACGCAGACAGATTATCCATGCCTAAAAAAGGAACTTTGAAAGCCTAACGTTTTAAAGGAACTATCAAGATGAAAAGGGGTTTTTTAAATGCCATTTTAAAGCAGCAATTTCATGCTTTTGATAGGCTACTGACTGCCCAAAGATATAAAATTCTCCACTCCACAGCATAAATGTAGTGCCAATTAGAGCAGCAAAAAAGACACTGAGGTTGCCAAACAATATAACAATAATAATAATAAAAAATCCTCTCCTGTGTGTGGACGAAGCTTTTCCCTTTGATTTTTTTCAGGGAAAAAAAACCTAGGGGAAGAACGTACCTTTCTCCCTCCAAAGTCATTGGTGATGGGCTGACGACTCCGGCTTCAGCGCCCGCTCCCTTTCATTTGGTACGCACACCTGAAGCATGGTGTCTAAACAACAGACCCTCCAAACAGGCTGTATATAACCATCCAGAGGCCTTTCTCAATGTCCTATTCGGCAGCAAAGAAGTCTTTCCCAGTGAAATCCTTCTTGACCTTACTTACTGGTATGACAAAATGTTTAGTATTGTCAGATCAGTATTTCCATCTATGTTTTATAAGTCAGAAAGATTCTGAACTGTTCTGAAGCTATCCTGTAGCTGAAAAGAAATGAGGAAAATGATCAGTATTCATTCTTGTAGTATTTGTGTTTCTCTGTAAAAGAAATTCAACTTTTTGATTCAATATTTGGGGAGGGGGAAGAAATGCTCACTGGGGAAAAAAAAAAAAAGAGACACATAAACATTAGAGTATTTGAAATATCATTGTGCTGTACATTACAGAACTTTCTGAAAAAATGTCCTTGTGCGATTTTCCTCCTACTGTACAGATTAATGAGATACAGAGCTGGGAAAATAAAAATAATTCCTAATCTTTAAAAATACAAAACAGAGTAGAAACAAGAAGTCAGGCGGAGTTGAGAGTGGGAGTGTGGGTTGACTGACAAGCAGTTGTGGCTTGCAGACACTATCACCTGATTACCGAGAACACAGAATTCCTCTTTAAGAGGAATAATCTCTAAGATTATTCTTAGCAACTCAGTACTTGTATACCATGCATTGGGGAATATAATGCTTTACTTTTTTTCCTGAAAAGGTCCAGAGGCTTGGTAACTAAGATGTGTTGCTATACATCTGCTGTGACTGAAAAGTCGTCACTTTGGAATGTCATTTATGGAGGTCATGAAATAATCACATCAACAATTAAAAGTATCCTGGGATAGAATGAAAAGACTATCCCAACAAAAATCCCTACCGTTTCTTCCAGGGATTTTTGGTACAGATGCCATCACCTTAATCATCCTTTTTCATACTTGGGACTCAGAGAGAAATCCCATTCTATTTCCAGGTGGTTTTATTCAACCTCTCTTTGGCTGGAGTGAGCTGAGCGGGTCCTCACTGCCCACCCTGCCTGGTCGTTCCCCCCAGCCCCCAGACACTCTCCTCTCTCCCGCAGCAGGCGCAGGGGGCTCTGGCCGCAGCCCCTGGGGATGCACTACATCCCACGGCTGCGGCACCCACTGCATCTGCCACCAGCGGGTACTACAGATTGAGGCAACAATCCCTACGTGGAATAATCAAAAATAAAAAAAAAAACCCAGCACAACCAAAAAAACCAACCCTGCTCCCAGCACACACAAAGCTAATCTCTGTCCAGACTGAAGATCAGGATTTCAAAGCCAGTCAAGAAAGGCAGTCGGTAAACAGCTCAGAAGTTTCTCAAGCTCGAAAACACCAGGGATTGTATTTATTTATTTTTAAATGTGTTAAATACAAGAGAGAGGAGCTGGAGGATTCAGCATTTCAGCAACAGGATTCGGATAATCTCACTTTGGGATCAGCAGTTTGGGTCTGACCTGGGTCAATCCGGTCACACAGTATCAGTCTCTGCTGGCCGACCAGAAATCCTCGCAGAAGTTTGTGGTCTCAGTGCAGTAATTTGACAGATGTTAGCAACACAGAAATAATTTGGCAATATCAACAAAGACAACAAGAACTAAATTAGTAAGGATCAAAAATCAAAACACTGTCAATCAAGCCTCAAAAATTCCCCTGGGGGCTACTGAAATCTTCCTGCAGTACCCAGAGAAGAGAGCAAGCTGATATTTTCTCACGCTTTCAGTGCCTGTCCTCAACTCCTTGCGTGACGACTCCCATCAACGGTTCTCATTTTAGCACTTCCTATAGACGTGAAATTCAGAAGAAACATCTGAAACATCAGCATACCGGGGATCAGAAGAATGTATCAAATAATTAAAATAGCAGGCTTTTCTTTTATAACGAGTGGCCTCAGGGAACTCTAACAGTCAGCAGTAGCAAGACCAAGCATATCTGCTCTGAGCTTTCTTAGATCCTATCACTATTTTTATTTATAAATTATAACGTGTATACATATATATGTGTGTGTATGCATATGCATGCACACTTAGAAAAAAAACCCTGTTCTTCAGTTTACATGAAGTTCAGTGGTCAGGTACCACCAGTAGTAATTCTGCATGTTGTACCCCATACACTGAGTAGAACTGGGTCCTATGAAAACCCAGTATGTTGACCTGTAATTAGCAGCACTGATTTTACTTACACTCAAGGGGAGTCAGAAGCAGTGAGTTAACATGACAACAAGTAATACTATATCTACTTTCCCACAGCCCTATATTTTTCATCCAACTCCCAATTTCGAATGACAACAGAGCTGTTGGTCCTTACACCAGGCTCTGCGAAGGCAAATCACCCGAGTGGAACTGTGCTGAAATCACAGAAAGCACCTATTGGAAATGTGTGTGACTGGGTCTCCACTGAGCTGAGGCCACAGGGAGATCCAGATAAGATCCATGATACAATCATAAATTAATTAATTAGGTGGGCTTAAACTTAGTTAAATTAGCATTTTCCCCCTCTAGTATGGCACTTTATTGATGATACCTGTATATCTAAGAATAAGGGTGCTTGTACGAGTACTGTAAGTGATACAGTGAAAATTACTAGATAAATTATATGTTTACCTCTCTCTAGCATTACCAAAGAAAGAACAAGGAAATAAATGGTGTGGTTCTCTATTGTCTTTTCCCTATAACTACATTTTTAAGCTAAACAGGTAAAAATGAACTAGTTAATTAGTATTCATGTTTGCGTACAGAGTTTCCTCTCCAGAAGTATTTTGCTTATAGTTTTGCTGCAAAAACCTATCCCTTTCAAGAGGACAAGTGTTACACTGCTAAAGGAAACTAAATGACATTTGAAGAAACTCTTTTGGGGGGGCAGGAGGGAAGTATCTTTTTTCCAGATACCAGACATAAAGAGTATCCAAACCTTGAGTCTGTCGTGAAGTGTATCACCAAAGCAGGTGAGAGAAAAGGAAGGCTCTTGCAGAGAGCAGAAAGGCAAGTTGAAGGGAGGAACCAAGGAGAAAACCAAATGCTGTAGAAAGTTTGGAAATTGCTTATGCATAGCTCTACATATGCATATATTTTACGTTCCTTAATAACTAATTCTTTGAGTTACAAGGCACGTGAACTGCAAACATAGCTGAAGAAACTACTAGAATTATACTTTTTTTTCCCTTCAGTTTAAGATGTTTCATTATGGTCACAGAGATTTTTATAAAAATCCAACTTATCTCTATGACACATTGATTATTTCTCATGAATAAAATAATGATTCTGGCTCTCCAGCTTTTTCAGAACAGTAGTCTTTGGAGGAACTAATAATTTTATACAGTCAATGTCTTTTGTGTTCTCTCAAAAAATTCAGAAACAAAACAAATCAAAAGACTATCCTATGTATCAGATATTTCTAAGGAATCTCTCCCAGCATTATCCTTGCATGCCTAGAGATCAGGAATTAATGTCTCAAAATATATAATGAATAAAATAATTAAAAAATTAAATAAAAGATATGATAAATAAAACAAAACAAAATAAAACATGAGATTTATCTTATTTCTATTTTACTATGCATCTTCCTGGTTTTCAAGTCACAAGCCAAAGCTAAATATCTCTGGGTAAAGCTGTAGCAAGACTCTACCTTCTGTTTTAAGAGGCAACAATCCTTCTGTAAACTGAAATCCCTGTTCCCTCTCAGAACTATAGAAGACAGCTAAACTGAAGACTAAGAAGGCTCTAAGATTTTAAGAAGTGATTTTACTTTATATTGTCAGTCTAGTAAAATGTAAAGAACAAAAATAAAGACATCGTAGGGCATTAAGGCAGTGCTATACTATTTGAATTAGAATCATGAAAAAATATACAATATCATTCTGATCTGGTAATTACGAAATACTCTTGAGTAAATAAAAGGAATGTTTACCTAGCATATATATATTTATGCATATATAATAGTATCCTTTATATGCAAATAAATTTAATATTTGAAGTGTGGGACTACAGCATTTCCGAAGCAATCACCAACATAAAGATGAGTGATCTTGTCTTGCTTTCAAGTGGGCAGGTGATTTAAAAGATATATAAAATCACCACACAGCTGGAAATTTGCAAGTTTTGCAAGACGGTAGAAAATGGTAAATCTTTCTCGTAACAGCAAGCTTTCTGTCTATGTCATGGAGCATTATTGATTGCTGTCCAGTACATTGCAAGACAAAACACTCGGTAATAACTCACCAGGGCCATTGACCAATAAAGTCAATGGCAAGAGTCGTGCTGATTTCCAATAGTGCTGGGTTGAGTCCACCAAGCATTAGATTTCGCAACTCCTGCTTTTAAGAAACAGCCAAATTATCAGCGGGTGTAAATCAGCTTGACTTCACTGAAGTCAAGAAGCTGTGTTGATTTAAAAGGAGTCAGTGACATTTACATTATGTCCTTCAAGGGGTGCTGTGGGGACTGACAGTCAGTAATAACTTTCAGCCTTTTGCTCAGTGCTCCAGATGACAGGAGAGACACCACAAATTCTTCTTTTTGTTGAGCCATTATCATAGGCATAAACAAAATTACATCAAGCCTCCTCTCTGAACTTCCCCCTCTTCAGCACAGTTATGTTCCCTGCATTTCATAATGCCGAATTTTGGAGTCGCATTACTACAGGAGCCCAAGGAAGAGAAAGCAGGAGCCTCTCCTCCTGCTTTGGAGCACTGCCTGGGCTGGGGAACAAGGTCCCTTTGTCCCATTCACCCTTTCTGTAGGAGCACACGCCAGGAAACACACCACCCCAGTCTCGTTCCCTACCAGTGTGTCAGATGGGAAATGTTTTTCCAGGGGGAAATGAAGTTTATTTACCAGTTCTGCGCACTTAGGAATTTGGGAATCAACAGGACTCCAAGCTTTGTGAGCTGACATCTGATCCAACTGTTTATTGAAGGCAAAAATATATCCGTTCAAGCCTGATCACCTCAAATGGATTAACGAAACCTTATCTCCAAATTGCTGCGATATTTTTCATACCAGTTTCACCTACAACTAACTGGCATGTTAAATTACCAGTTATTCAGCAAAACAAATGTCCTTTCTGCACTCAGCTTCTTGTACGATGGAAAATAAAATTTTGCAACCCATACAAAACAACAAGTCATATCATTATGTTCCAAATCAAGAGTATTTTCTAAAAGCATATGCCATAATAAAATCCCTATGTAAAATTAGCACATGAAATAATAAGCAAGCTTCATTTGTTTAATTCTAGCTGGCAACTCTGCCCTCTGTTTTCCATGTACAACTTTTACCAGTCTTTATATCCAGCCCCCCATTACTCATGTACTTCCATGAACTTTATTTGACCAGCTATAGACACAAAGGGTTTGTAAGACTATCAGCTTTGTCTTTCCTGAAATAATATTTACAAATTGACTCTTTCTTGGAAGCCTATATTCCCTGCATTCTTTAATTAATCAGTCGGATGGAAAATTTTGCATGATTTGTGAACAGTGTTCAAGTTTTTGTAGTAAAGATGTTCATGCTTCATGCTTACAGCATTTGAAATCAGCTCAGTGCATTCTATTTAGTCTTCAGGAAATATCATTTGGACTTGGAGAAATATTTTCTCATTGATCTACTTTTCATTCAAGAATGACAATGACACAGACATAAAATTTCAAATTAATTTGTTTAATAATGCTTATATCATGAGTATCAGTGTGTAGGACAAGGCTTTTGCAATTCTGCATGGAGCTATTATTTAAAGATAAAAGCCATTTAAAATAATTTAAATGTAGTGCCAGAGAGGAAAAATAGGCTAAGACTGAATATTAATTTTACATTCCTGACTTCCTATTGTCAGCTGGACACACTTTGCTATCAGTTCTTTACCTCACCAAATACCTGCCTTTATTAAATCTCATTCATATCCTGTTCTAAGAAAGAGGGAATGGAAACAGTCCTCCTTTCCCTTCCTGTCTCTCCTCCTCAGTGGCTGGATACAATCATTTTCCTAAATTCAGATGAGCATAAGAAGTCTCTTTATTAGTTGCATGACTTGATCCACTGCATACTTTTCTCTTAAATCAATATAATAATGAAATAAATGTAAGGGACTACTTATTAAAAAAAAAAATCGATTACATTTTGTGGAGAATATTGTGAGTAAAATTTGCTAGAGCTGCTTATTTGACATTGTTTATTTTTACTATGTGTATTTACATGCACATATGTATGTATATACAGAGAGAGAGAGAGGAGAGAAAGTAAGCATGTGCCCATTGGTACCAGCTTTACCCTCTATTTGCTTTCTTTGCACATTTCTGGTGCAGAAACACCAGAAATGGTGTTTCTGCATTTTTCCTCAGTCTAATACTTCTGATACCTCTGACATGTTAGATATTAAACAGATAAGGTATTGATTTAATAGCTTTCCTATGATGAGCAAAGCATGCAAGACAAAGAATACGCTAAAAAACAAGTAACGTTTCTTTTTCTTTTATTTTTGTTTAATCTCAGAATTAATAGAGTACCTTACACTGACATGCAATTGTTTAAAACGTAGTCCGGGTAGACAACTGTTATCATGTGAGAGCTGTTTGATTCCCCTCACAGTCACAGTAAATGAGTTTGAGATCTCAAGCCAAAAGCACAGTTCAGACCAAGAGGTGTCTGCACCACAGCTAAAGTTTTCCTGATGGCTTCACTGAACAGTCAAAATAAATTCCCTTCCTACCCCAGCAGAAGTTCTCCAGATGAGTGTTGAGGTATGGTTTGCGAACGGGTAGTAAATAAATACACAGCAGATTTCTGAAAAGTGATAATAAATAATTCTGCCTGTTCCTTGCACTGTACCTATTCTGAAGATAAATAAAGGTCTTTGGTGTCAAGAGCTGTCAATCCATCTCCTGTAACATTACAACTGCAATCTCAGAGCCACGCTACACTGAGCCAGATGCTTGAAAAGAAGGCTTCACAGAATACATTGTCGTGGTTTAACCCCAGCTGGCAACTAAGCCCCACACAGCCGCTCGCTCAATCCCCCCTGGTGGGATGGGGGAGAGAATCGGAAGGGTAAAAGTGAGAAAACTCATGGGTTGAGGTAAAGACAGTTTAATAATTGAAATAAAATAAAATAATAATAATAATGATAAAAGAATGTACAAAACAAGCGATGCACAATGCAGTTGCTCACCACCTGCCAAATGATGCCCAGCCTGTCCCTGAGCAGCGATCGCTGCCCCCCAGCCAACTCCCCCAGCTTTATATGCTGAGCATGACGCCATATGGTCTGGAATAGCCCTTTGGCCAGTTGGGGTCAGCTGTCCCGGCTGTGCCCCCTCCCAGCTTCTTGTGCATCTCCAGCCTTCTCAGTTGTGAGAGCATGGGAAGCTGAAAAGTCCTTGACCAGTGTAAGCACTGCTTAGCCACAACTAAAACATCCCTGTGTTATCCACATTATTCTCATGCTAAATCCAAAACACAGCACTATACCAGCTACTAGGAAGAAAATTAACTCTATCCTAGCTGAAACCAGGACACATGTGTATGTCTAACACACATCTGTTTCACCAGACTTCATTGGAGACCATATTTCACCAGACATGAATCACAGTCTGCCTACTTAATGACATGTTTTTGCTGCAGATGATAGTGTCTATCCACACAGAGCACAGCTGAGTTTGTTGAAGATGTTTAACACATGATTACAGAGCCCAGACCCGCAGGTGCAGCCCTTGGCAGGAGAGCTCAGCACTCCTTGCAGTGCTCGGCTCTCGCAAGGCTTCTCCAAAAGTTTAGAGGAACGTGTGACAGAAAACCACCGCAGAGGAGCAACAGGTTTGAGTGCAAACATTGCAATCTGAAACCTCATTTTGACCATAAGCGACCTTTGAATCTGGTAGGTACATTGTAATACAGCCCCAAATCACATGTGCCACCTCTGATAAATGTTATATTTTGCATATTGTAGAGATACCCTGTGAATCTGCTGAGTAATAGGAGGCTCAGTAGGAAAACTGTATTTATGAAGCCACTGAAATGAATGTCTGTCCTTGTGTTACAAAGTGCTCAGCCATGTATCTCCTTTTCAAATATTGCAGAGAGAAATGTCAAATTCGATAATGTAAAATTGGCGGGTTTGTATCATACACAGCTGGATAACAAAGTTAAAATGAAACCAATGGATTCTCACTTTGGATGCATATTTATTTTACTGTCTTTTCTCTCATTGACTTTTATCTGTGTTGTATCAGGTTTTCCCTGAAACAAAGATGTCATTTATATGACTCTGAAAAATCATCAGCAAAAGCACAGGTGGGATATATGCAAACAAAATTATGCGCAGGTATATTTTTCTTTTTTCTTTATCTTTCTACATAAGTACTTCTTGAATCTTTATATCTAACTATGAAAAAGATCATGTTTTCTCAATCTGTTATATCGGCTTTTATTTGCTACCATTAAAGTTATTACATAGCCATGTGTCATTTTACTCTGGGAAACACTATTGAAAAAAGCAAACTGTTCCATGTTCATGATTATCAGAGCAGACGGTATGTGTTGCAGTCGATTAGTATTGAATGTAAAAATAGTAGCACCACCTATTGGCAAAATGCATAAACTGATCCATCAAATTTCATACTAGCATTCATGCTGCTACTGGATGTTAAGGTTGCAAGCTATTATTTTCAGTTTTAGTTATTCAAAATGAACATATATGTTAATATGGTCTTTTTATTTCTTTTAGAGTACATCTAAAATAGAATGGAAAAGGACCTGGTTTTAAACTGGGAAAGCAACCCAAATGTAACCCAGAAATTCTTAATGCCAGGGTCACATTTGTTCTGAATATATCTAAAAGGTCTGAAACCCTTCTAAGTTGTGGATTTTGCATATTGACTAATGTCCTGATCCAGGAATTTTGGGTCTCAAATTCCCCTGACAGAATCTTGACAAGTCCTTTTGATTTAATTGGACTATAAATGGGGACAAAAATTAGTGTGGAGGGGAAGTATTCTAGCATTGGTGTGAAAAGACAAGATTTTCAAATATTTGTGTATATCAACAGCTATATATATAAAGTGTGGCCTATGAACTGCCCTTGGCTTGTATTTACCGTGATTCTACTTAATATGAATAAAAACAAGTGGCTGTAGGCAAGAGATGGAATGGAAAATAAAAAAATCTATCGTTTAGCTGAACATGAGAGGCTAGGAGTTGGGTGTGCAACTTCAATTTTTATCCAGATGGCATTTAAACAAACTGTTAAAGTTAATCTGTAAATTCTTTCACTGTGTCTCTGTTTTGTTTTGGTTACTTGGATTGGGTTGCTCAGAACAATCCTAACTTAATTTTAACTTTATAGGACAACTTATTTCTGACTATTTCTCTTTTATTATTTCTGTAGCATTGATTCTTATGGAATCTCTATTATATTTCTTTTTGCAAAGTGATATTATTTTGCTTTTTAAACATCAATAGTATTTATCAAGAAAATTGGTTTCATCCATGCATTATCATTGACACTGCTATTTTCTTAAGCCTTCTCTTTCTCTTTCCCTGTTGCTCCTGTTCATTGCTCCATCACTTCTTCTGAGAAAGAAAATGCTGCTAATCATGGTGGGTCAGATTCCCACAGCAAAAAACTCTCTCTGCATGCTGAGCCTGAAAATTGGCCTTCAGTTCTGCATTCCTGGTCATTTCACTGTTTTCTCCTACAGTGCTCAAATTTTTTTAAAAACTGCTGGGTTTTCCCTAAGACCAAAGCTTCCCTGTGCTCAGGAGTGTACTCATTTTCATTTTGTTTCAAAGGAACTTGGTGCTTTTGAAGTGTGCTAACAGCCCTTGTATCTGCAACCCATCACCAACAGGATATGTTTGGTACACAAAATCATGCCAAATCCTGTACTACCCATCAGAGCTCTGGGGTGAAGACCTCTGGCTGGAAAGGATACTTATTCTACGTGTTTGCAATCTCCTGCATCTCAGGATTCATGCTTTCATGGCTTCATTTCAATGCAAAAGAGTTGTGTTTGCCATCAACATGCATCTCTCCAGTCTTTTCCTGTGATGATTTTACTGGAAACCATGCCAGCAAGAGCAATATCTTGTTGGTCTCCTCTGTGAAGCCTCTTGTCTAATCTGAACTGGACTAAGCACAGTGATTAAGGTTGTATTTACCACCTTCTTATGCCTAAGGTTTAAGGTTTTTTAGCAGCACACATTTCTTCATAGTATTTTCTATGTGAAAGACTGTTTTTATTCAGTGGAAGGAACAATTCAATTTATTTTTAATCTACAAGAATGCATTGGCCAAAGTAATTTACGTAGACTTCCTTGGCTTCATTACACTGTTTCACTAATGCAAAGAGAGTCAGCCACAACTGCAGCTGCAGGCTTGTAAATACTTGCCTAGCAAAACAGTCCTACTACAGCTAATGAATCTTGGTGAAGCTGACACCTCTTTCCTAGTCAGAGCTACAAATGTGCTACTTTTGTTAGATAAAATGAAAACCAGCCAAACAGGCTGACAATGCTGCATCATTTTCTAGCGGCCCCTGAAGACACGTCACATGCTATATATCATCCTGGATCGAGTCAGAGTATTGTGTTGTTCTGTTATGTTATATATGTGTTTGATGGTATTTCACCATAGCTATCTCCATCCAACATGAAAGCAGTATGTTGGAAATCCGTTAAGGATTTGGAGATTTCCGAGGGGCAGACGTAACCCCGATGTCCTGTGGCAGAGGGCTGCAGTTAGGTGGCTGCCACCATGTTGTGTGACAGAGGAGGATGGCCTCACCTGCCAGACTCCTCTCACCAGCACATCCAAACCTCCCAGGAGCTACTCCGCAGTGGGTGAAAGATATTATGGCTGGATAAACAGAATAAAAAGAGATAAATGTCTTGCTCAAGTTCACAGAAATGATTTGGCGCAAGAGCCAACAACAGAGTCAAGCAGTCTTGACTCCTCCTCATTTGTTTTAATCACTAACCACAATATTTCATGTACGTGTGATTATTATGCCTGCATCTATAGCTCCTGAGCACTTGGTGTTTCTGAAATACATTACAGGCTTAATTCCTCCCGCAATTACTTCAGTTTTAAATGTGTCACAACTGTTGTCACTGGAATTACTCTTAACTTGCCCCTTCGTAACTAAGAAGAAAAACTAAGATTTATATCACTTCTAGGGAGCTATATGTTTTTGGTACTACAGGTTTATTTAACTTCTAACTAATAAACAAAAGCAGATTGTGGATCTAAAAGAATTATAACGGGACAAATGATTTATCAGTAGAGAAAAAAATTATCATGACATGATGTCGCATATGGATTATTCTTGTGTGAGTTTCAGGTAGCTGCACATTTTCTAAATCATTACTGAGTCATTCAAAATAAGTAAACCTAACATAAAAAGTCATCACATCGAATTTTTAGGGGAAACAGGGAAATTATTTGTAGAGTATACCCTTGGTATGCACATCAAACCATGCACTGATATAGTGGATTACATACATTTCTTGAACTCAGGTAGCATATGACTTATTAGAGTACATATTGTAGTGGATTAAATACTCCAAAATGTGAAAGCATCCAGGTACCAAGAGATTACATCCTCTACACTCACATCGAGTGAGTATTGATTATTGAAAGCAATAGAAATTTTTCACCAAAAAAAATTGGAGGTGACCCTTCCTGAAATACGGAGGAGGAAGCCCTTGACCTATAAATCTTAGGAGCTATACAGGTTTCATATTTAAATGATAGCTAGAGAGACAAATTACCGTAATCATCCTACCTTTGTCATTTCATTGTTTCACTTGGCAGCTTAAAGAACTGGCTGGATAATTTTTTTCCAATAATGGTTGCAGTGACTTCTACTCACATTTTTTCATTAGTTTATCGGCTTCAAAGCTATGTAATTCTCTTCATTCTGCATAGTATTATTCACATACCTGTTTTTCTATTAAACAGTAGTAGTACCTAATTCCAAAATTGTTTCCAAGTAAACACAAACTACCCTTAACAAAGCATTTACTGTGCACACAAAGAACAAAAGGATGACTAATATATATTTTATATATACAAATTTTTTTTTTTTCCATGTGAAAACCATCACTGTGACTGAAAGAGAAATAAAACAGAAGATAACTTGTAACAGATAAATCTAGCACATTTCTCCTTCGGACAAATAACGTTTGGAGCAAAGACAACATTTTAAAACACTAGGAAGCTTGTTCTGTCTGAGGAAGAGACTGATAACCTTGATAGGCAGGGGAGCCACTTTTTGCTCATTTGCATTCTTCAAGCCAAGCAGGGCATGGAACCAAAGCACAGAAATGGGCAAAAAGTATAATTTAAGCAATTAAGTAATAAGGATTTTTTAAACCACGTTAGACTAAAGAACTTTCCACCTTAGACACAGCAAGCAGAGGATTCAGATGGACAGAGAATAAGAAACAGACAACTCTGTGCAGACCCACAAGGCTAGAAGCCTCCATGCAGGGAGGGACACCTGGCTCCAGTGCCACGCAATGCCGAACAGCGCTGACGCACGTGGTACGGGCCATACCCTGTATGGCAGACGGGCAGACCCCACCGCTGCTCCTCTGTGCCCTGGTCCTGCCTCGGCTGCTAGCATAAGGCACAGTTAGCTTGTGTGACCTTTCCACCTCCAGGTCCCTCTCTAGGAGTTCCTGAGATGCTGATTATGTCCAAGCTACTGGTTCAAACAGCCATTCGTGGGATTCTCCTCCATAAACTTATCTCAAGGAAACCACTTACCTTTCTGGCCTCCACAGCACCCAGCAGCAAGGGATCCCGCAATTTAAGCCCTGTGTTCTCCAAAGATCTCTAATTCCCCAGGCACCATCAACAGCTGAACATCTAAGAGAGACAGGCCGTCGGCTTTGTTCTGCCATCACGAACGCTGACAGCTCACCCGGATGGTGACACCAGCCTTTTCCACAACCGACAAACAATCTTCGCAGAATTGCAGGGACCCATGTTAACTCTAAAATGAGACAGCTGGAGATCCAGACCTCCCACGGAGATGAATCTGCTGCCCAATGTGTCAGGGATGCTTTGGAAACTGCTTATGAATTGCAAACACTTACTTATTATAAATGTTGTGCCACTTTTCTCTGCATCGTATTGATGTGCACGATGAAGAAAATGAATATCACCCCAACATTTTAATAGAAGACTGCTAAATTCCCTGTGATCGGCTGTAATGCTTCTGCTCACTAGGCCATGGAATATCAAGTTAGATTTTTCTTCATTTCAGATTATTAAACATGAAAAATAAAGATTTTAAAAATAAGTTCCTGTAAGAAAATAGATTGGATGGCTGAGAGACCAGGATGCAGAGGTGAAAGATGATGTAAAATACAGGTTAGGAAAGGATCTTTTTCTTCTTTGGAGCAAACTGTATTAAATTAAAATTAAAATAATCAAAGCCTTGTATCAAAATAACTTGACTTTTAGTCAAAGGAAGATTTTAGGAATGCCATTGTTTCTAATACAATTCTGTCCCAGTGCCTGTGCTCTCCTCTGAAAGCGGTTTGGATTTTTGAGCTCTATTCCTTTGTGGCCAGAGTGGTGCTTTAGGTTTTTTCTGGACTTTCTCTCTCCCTTCATTTTCATCTCCCCCGTTCTGCCTCTTACCTTTCATTGTAGGGGATGCCCTGTGTTCTACTCTCATTTCTCAGGAATTCTGCACAAATTGATACAACTGGCAGCCATTACACATATATTCCCCTTAATTGACAATCATACAGAGCTCACAGGAAAGTAATAATATCCAGTTTTCTCTTGTCTAGTTAAGGCCTTTGCTTCCGAACTTGAATAGCAGCTCCACAAGGCAGGTAAGGTCAAGAAGAAAACTGATATAATTGTCCCATAATTCTTCAAATACCAAGAATATTGGCTCTGTACATATAATATAGAACTGACCAAAAGACTTTAACAGTATGGGATCTTGGATGGTATATGACTTCAAGAGACTATGGTTGGCACTAATTTAAGGCAAGGGAAAGAATCACAAAATATATCCAATGCTTTCTTATATAAGCTTCCATACTGTGAAAATCTAGCACATAGACACTACTTCTCTTGGCTGTCTTTTAGATCCTGTTGCATTTATTTTAACTAGTTGGACAAACTTTCAGGCTGAAACTTTCTAGTAATTGAGGGTTTTTCAAGGTGAGGGGTGGGGAGAAACAGGTTAAATTAAAGCAATGCAGGTAGCTCATTCTGAAAATGAGACTGGGGTGATCATACTGAAATCAGCACAGTATGGATAATACTAAGCAGGTTGTTTTAGTTTAGATATGTCACAAATTTAAGGTTTTAAAGAAAATTTGGATGATACATTCAGAGTGAGGAGATTTCAGAGAGAAGAATGCCTTTTGCTGTTTCAAATATGGGCAAATTGTAAAATTTGTTTTTTAAAAATCTCTGTTCAGCTACAATGAGCTGAAATATGGCAGCTAAATTCTCTGAAGTTATCTGTCTACAATGAGCATGTACACAAGCCCATGCAAACAGGGAATGGCATCTGCCACTGCTAAGAGCACTTGAGTCCTGATTCACAGGGGGCGGATTTTCCTCCCAGGTTCTCCTCTGAGGGATGTCACGTGCCATTGACCACTGGCAAAGAGACTTTCAGTTCTCCGAATTCTCCCCAAGACTGAGGAGGGGAAGGAAAAGGGCTCCAGGAAAAAGTAGGGGGTGATGGAGAATTAGGGCAGAGGGAAGAAAGAAAATACGTTCAAGATGGTAGAGAAGGGCAGGAGGTGCATGCTCCCTTGCAGGATGGATACGAGGGTTGTTCATTACAGCCCTGAAACTAGTCACCCAAACTTTCCAAGCAAAGAATTGCTAGCCCAAAAAAACCTTCCCAGTTAAAATGCACTGAAGGCTACAGATCTTCAGGAGAGAAATCAGGGAAGGTTTGGAATAGCACAATCTTTCCTCAGCAGTCTTTTCTTGCCCAGCTCTAAGGCTTATGGCAATCAGGGTCCACAGTCACTTTCTCAAAAAAAAAAAAAAAAAAAAAATTTGCAAGCATTCCCTTCCTTAAAAATTAGGTTTCCTTTAAGACAGATAGTTGCTGTCATTTTAGCTGAAGGGCACATTTAGGCAATTTTTTTCTAGCTGTGTGCCTTCAGCACCAACCCAAGAAACCATTCACATCAATGAACCTGCTAATACAAAAGATGTAGCCCCATGGGGGAGAGTACCTTAACATTTATGACTCTTCAGTACTTTATCTTGCATTCTCAGACATTTTTCACTAAGCATCAAGTCCTTGCTACTAAATAGAATACAATTTAATCTACAAAAGAAGTTATAATATGATATCAAGGCAACACTTAAACTCGAGATGGGGATAACAGAATAGACAACCCGAAACAAAACAGGATTCTCCAAGCAGCATGGAGTTCACAATTTGTTCGCAGCCATATCTTCAATCTGCCACTTCATGTATCACAACTCCCACCATGCTCTATTTTGAGAACTGAGGTGGGATTAAATGAACACACAGATCATGAATCAGTTTTTTGCATATGGGTGGATTTCACCTGCAGTGCCTCATATTTTGTTGTATATTTTCACATAAATAGACGGTGACCATGCTTCTTAATTCTTTTGCCTCCTTTCTCTATGTTAAAAGTTTAATGTAAATCTTAACATAAAAGAAATACAAATAATACAGCTACTTTAGCAAAAATGAAGATCAACTAGAAATAAAATATGCTGCCTGTATTGGAAGTTAGCAAGAATGTGTCAAAATTAAGTTTGACTGCAAAGAGCCTGAATGTTTTAAATGATAATCTCTCTTTTCTACAGCTTAGACAATAGTAATGATACCAATTTGTGTGAACAGTATTTGTTTAGCTATGTAAAATGAAACCGCACTAATTAGACACATTTGAAATTAGTAGGACTGCACTGTGAGAAAAATACCCATTCCTCTCCATTGCTTCAGCTGCACATGAAACCAGTTCGGAGATTTAAAGTGTATGAGAATAAAAAACCCCAAACACTTGCAGTGTGCTACTTATCACACACTGTGACAGTGATAAATTCCCTCAGTGATTCTCAGGTGCCCTGTTGTTATCTTTAACTGCCTTCTAGCTTGTCAATCTTCTGCTTCCAGATGGTATCGGTCATTCACACAGGCAAAACCTTGCTTAGAGGGACTTACACTTTGTGCTGGTAATAGGTGTTTTATCTTCCAGTGGATTATTTGCCCACTGTTCTTGTGGAATTTCACAAAAGAAGCATCTCTGATTATCTGACAATTTATCTTTTGTACGGATCTTGTTGGAGATTGAGTTACTAGAAGGAGGTGGTTCTTTCAAAATGGAATCTCTCCCCGAGGCTTTTAGTGCAGGATAATAAGACTTCAGCTTCTGCATCGCAGAAAGTAGGGGCCAGAAAAATACCTACACCTCCAAAGCGTTTGATGAAGAACACCAATAATTCTGTACACTGCACATCCTTTTGACATATCTAATACTACAGGTGGCCCATACAAAAAAGAGGAGTATATGCTCTAAAATCTCTACTGAAGCTCAACTATATTGTATATTTCTATACAGTTATCATTTATTGTGTAGAACACTTGAGGCAGGAATTTTTTTTCTCTCTTACTGAAAATTAAAACCATACTAATTGATCCTTGACTAGCTGCTGCATTGTGCACCCATTATTGAGAAACCTTTACCATGTTTAGAGGCACCACTAATTCCTCTTTATGCTGCTGACATGTGATTATCTCCCCGTCTTGAAGCTACATCAGAGCTATGTATAGGTAAGACCATATTAACACATCAAAAATGGTAAGCATTCTATCAACTTCATTTTATTTGATGGATTTCACAATATCCTGACATTTTATCTGCAAATACTTTTGAAAACAATATAATAGAAAGGAAATGGACTTTTTTATCTAGAACATCAGATGTCAGATAAATTTTGCATAAATACTGTGCTACATCATAATGTAACGTACAGTCTTCCTTAATAAAGTTCAGTTTTGTGCAGAGAGGTTAAAGTATTTAATCAGTAGGAGACCTAATAGCTGACTCATTGAAAATAAAATTACACGTGCTTCACAGACCATCATGAGCCATGGAGAAGCACTATCCATAGTCACTCTATACTGAATGAAGAGACTTTTTTATTTTTCATAGTAGCTAAATAAAACATTTGCCAGAATTCCTAGACAAAAGTAGGAAAAAAAAATATTTTCCATGGGAAGGTTAGAACTGTGGTATCCTTTAATTCCTACAATGCATGCTATGACCTTTGGTTTCTTTGGATTGATTTGTTATTTTTTTTTAACTGCTTAAAGCATCTAAAGCAGGGACAAATAGATCAATGGCATAAAAATGGAACAGGTTTGAAACTGCTCATCTGAAGACAGAGGGAGAAGAGGAGAAAGCTTTGTTTTAAGAAAAAAGAACAAAGGACAAAAAAATTGATGCTACTGAGGGTACAGTGCCAAAGAACTCTGAAATCCAGATGACATTTTTAAACTCAACCCATTTACAAGTCCTCTTTGTACAAGTGATTGATTTTTTTTTTTTTTTTTAAAATGTATGTTGCATAAGAGCTGTATCCCAAGGCCTTAATAAGTTACTTTTCAATAAAGGTAGTGGTCAACACCTGGACAACTCTTCTGAGAAATTATGCAGGATTTCAGACCATGGTAGAGTGAAAGAACAAACAGCATTTCCAGAAAAAAACCCCACATTTCTTTTTTCTGCTGGCCAGTATCCCTTCTTTTACTAGAACTAAATGAATTGCAGGAACGTGATAGTTCTCACTAATCCCAGTATAATACATGTCTCCTCTACTCAGCACTTTTCAGTATAGAATTAAAAGAAGAAAAAGAATTAAAAATGGGGATACAATAAGGTCTAGTAACTACAATAACTTCTACAGGAGACAAATCAAGTTGTCTAACATACATATGACCTAAGTGGTCTTTTCAGGTCAAATCAGTAAAAAAGTCACAGTTGCTCTTTATCTCTGTCAACCCACGACTGACTTGAAAAGCTGACTGAGGGATACGGGGCAGTAGCCTCGCCACAATGTCTTTGAAACCTTTTAATTTTCAGTCTTGTACGTAACAAGAAAACCTATTTTCATGTCTTCTCCTTTCTCTGAAGAAGTACAGCTATCCCTCCAAATAGATTTGTTCTCCATAATAAGGTCCTGTTATCTGAACACCCATTTTTTTGCTTTCTGCAAGGGGAAAATACTTATATACCATTTTCATAAGAAAAAAAATATAAAAAGAGAGAGGAACAAGGAAGATATTCATAAAAGTAGTCAGTAACACTAGTAGCAATACTGGAAATTAGTACTAGAAGGTTACTTTCGTTTCCCTTTTTTTTTGTTTTATTCCAATAAAAACAGTATTGTAAAAATTAGTTTTGAAAATAAGATTGTACCCTTCCACCAGGGGAAATGTGTTATATTCACAATAAATAATGATATTACTTATGATCACTCAATCTGAAGATGTCAAAACATTTTAGAGATATTAATGAGCTTGTTAATTGAAACTCACAACTTCCAATGAGGTATACTAATACATTTGTTAAAAAAAATGAAATATTTGAGGTACACATAGTAGTCTACCTCAGCGGCCTCTCAGTGCCATCATTGCTCAAGAAAAAAAATAATAATTCAGTCATGCTTCACATGCCTGCAAATCCAGTGGTCACCGAGCCAAAACCCAACCAAAAACTAACGTTCGCCATCTGTAGTGTCACCGCAAGGCTTTCAATTCAAAGAAAAGAAGCTAAACTATCTGTTAGTTTATTTTTCTTTCCTTTCTTGCTTCATTAGTGGAAATGTGAGTGCATGTTTTTACCTTATAGGTTGTTTAATTTTAAGCTGTTTAAATTTTAAGCCTGATGTCTTACATGGGCTGAGAAACACTGACCCTGGTGATCCAGCTTCCTGACTCCTCTTTGCTGATAATGATTTCATTATGCATACTGAACCCAACAGCTTGACTTTTGAAAGTGTAAATCTTTTTACCTAGGCAGACTTATTACTAAGTTTATTAAAACACTGCCAAGTGTAGAACACAACCTTTCCTGTCCCTACTCTTCTTGGCTGAGGAACTGGTCACTAAAGATTTTTTATTGAATAATGCTCCCACAGATCATCACTTAGAAACATTTTTCACCAGTTGATACCATCAGATATATAGCAGAGCCAAGAATAAAAGGAAAAAGAAACAAAAAGCAAAAAAACTGCAAAAAAGTAAACAAAAGCTACTAGAAAACCTGAACGAAGTTTAGAAAAAAAAATCCTCACATGTCACACAAGATTCCACTAACTTGCATATTGAGCAGAGATGGCTAGCTACTGCTCTAAGAGGTTTGAATGACTTAAGCTGTATTCAAATAGTGGGTGAAAAAAAATAACAATAATGAAGAACGGTAAGACAAGATTCAGATTAACTTTTGAGTCACTTCTGTAAATATAACAACAAAAGTAGCATGTTTTATGCAAAAAAAATTAACCCTTTTTCCACTAGCAAGGTTTCAACTAGAATAAGACCAAAATCAGATCATAAATATTGATCACTTGGAGCATAGCTATTGTACTATCTTTTGTAAACCTTTTTTTTTTTTTTTTTAATTTTTCGATACTTTTAAGTCCCCAAACTCTCCAGTATAAGATGCCTGCCATTTTTTTCAGAATATGAATAAAACCCAAGTGGAAACATGCTATAATTCATGCCAGCTTTCCTGAATCCTAAAATTCCTTTACCAGGCAGTCTTAAATTTGGCTAGTCGTTGATGTCAGGTTTTCTCACAAGCCGCAGAAGAAATGGAAAATCAGAACAGGTATGAGTGACTACAGGAATACCTATCAATGTTCCAAAGGCAATAGAGAAAATAAAATAAATCAATAATAATAAAAAATTTCTCTTTGAATGTCAGCACTTGCACCCTGTACATGTATTTGCATGATTTGGCTTCATCAGAGACACTTTTGGAGCCAAGCAGACAAAACTTTTTAGGTTTTGGCTTACAGCAAACCATGTGTGCATTTACACTAATATTAGACTTTTTAAAACTATTTTTTTTTTTAGCAAGAAATACTCATACAGAAATACCTCTTTGTCATAGCTTAAAATATGTTAATTTGTCACTCACTGTCATTATTCTAAAGTTTTGTGGGTTGGGTTTTTTTGCCTTGTTCTTTATCATTCCATTTATTTCACTAAAACTCTTAGGAGAGGTTGCAGAAGTAATTTGTAGCTGCATAACAGCTGGTTTAGATTTTTTCAGGATTTCTGTTACATTTTAGTGTGCTTTCGGATTATGTTGTCTTGTGCTTAATATGTGTAATCCATGTCTGTATTAAAAGGATACTTGACCGCATTTAGTGTAAATAGCGGTGCCATCTAGTTGCATGAAGACAACCAGTAAATCAGCTTACAATTAGTGTGCTTCATTTTATCTGAGAGACTAGCACTAATCCATAGTGCTAAGGATCACGATAGCAATGCCTTTAATTAAATATAACATCATGGTTATACCAAATGTAGTCCTTGAATTTTGACACAGTTAGTTAAATTGAAAGATGCATAATTCCAGCAGTCTTTGAATTGGGTATTGTTGTACCCAGTAACAGATTGGAAAAGCTTTTTTTTAAAAAAAAAAAAATAAAAATCCGAACTGGTACATTTTAGGGGTTGGTACCTATAATGCAGCTTCCTTAATCCTTTCCAGATGGTTACCAATACATTAGCAGCTACTATCAGGAAAAAAAAAAAAAAAAAGAAATTCTTACGATTTTTGTCACTAGCAGGGCTTTCATCAGAAAAGCAGCCACGAAACGACACGTACTACGCAGTCCTGTTTCTAAGTGCCTCCTGCCTCTTCCCAGCACAAAGAATAGGAAGGAGGGGGTGGACAAAGGTGACGTTAGTTGGTGTTTCCAGTACTCCCCAGAAATTTAGTCATCCACAGATCGGCCCTGATGCTATTCTGAGCGCGGAAGGCATGCAGCACACAACAGCTGAGATGGAACGCACTCAGCCAAACCACCTCCCTCCGTCCCTGGCGCGCTCTCCCCCCAGCTGTGATATGACTGCATATTGGCGGATGCAAAAAGGCCAACGCACTACAGCCCTTCATCTCTTACAGGTATATATTTGGAATTTAAGATGAGAGCCATATACAAGTACTCCTACCTTCTCTTCCCCATTGCTGGTTTACTAATGTTGGTTATTGACCATAGCCATTCAAAAGCAATGTAAGCAAAAGAGTCACTTTTGTATCTCACAAAGAATTTATTCTTTCAGTTTTCTTCAGAAACCCTCTGTAAGTCACGGGCGCAGCAGTACCCAGAGCGCTCCTTGAGGAGCTCCAGGAATGCTCCACAGGAACTGTGCCACGGATGAGGGAAAGTACATCGAGGTGTTTTGAATGAAATACGTCAGGCTCAGTGACGTGGTATCTTCTCACTAAACGCATTTGAGATACCTTCTAACCCTCTCCGCTCTGGAAAGCTGCCTCGCACCGTCATGTCAAATTATTTTGACTATTACTTCAAATTATTATCAAGTGAAGGATCGTGAAGGAACTGCACAGACGTTGCTGCAACCGGCATTACACAGAAGGCACGAGTTACCTCCAGTGAGAAATCACGAGTTTTGCAAATGCAGTCAAGTTCTTAATTTGCATTTTTCTTTTCCGCAGCACAGAAGAGAGTGCTCTGTTTTCGCGGGTGCTTGTGAGAAAGCACCAGCTGGAGAGGTCGGAGGACGCCTGCCACCTGGCCTTGGGGTTCAGAGGAGCGCTCGGAGCCAAGCAGCACACAGGCACATTTGCACGTGGCCGCTCACAGCTCCCCTGGCTGGCGCCACAGCTGCACCCACCCCAGACACCTGCTGACGTCACCCGCCAGCGCCGCACGCGTCAGAAGCGGCGCTGAGAAACTGAGGTGAGCAGTCATGGAGTGACCCCAGACAAGGGAAGTTCAGCGGTCCTGTTTGTGCCTGACGTGCAAGACTACCCCTAGGCTCTATATTGTCAAGCTGTAAAATGCGGAGTAGTCATATTACAAATCTGGAAACCTTATTTATCAAGAAATGGTGATTATTACTGTTTTCACTATACTCTTCCTGTCCATAATACAAAATAATTTTCTTCTCAGCTTCTTTCCTGGATAGGACTCCTTATATTTAAATGACTACCCTGTAACTTGCCAAACTTTAACCACCATGAAGATGAATACCACATTTTAGCTCATGGTGAATAAAATCCTTGTGTCATTTGCAACCAGTTATTAAAAATTTTAGCTTCCTTCCAAAAGTTTATTGTGATGATTGTAAAACTGGTTTTTCTCCTAATGGTAAAATCACAGAGCAGTAAACAATACTTGACTGTTACTTTACATAATGTCAAAAAAGCTACTATTATGTGTCATTTATTATTATATTATTTGTGTTTTGTTTCAGATGTTTATGTTTGTAAATATGTTATTTATTATTTTTAATATGAATCCCTGACATTTCAGTGGGACATGCAGACAGACTACTCATGTCTCTGGAAAATTAAACACTACACAAATCAAGTAAGTTTTACAGGAATATCATTTTATAAGTGTAAGCAATTTCTATAAATGTCAAAATATCTCATTTCATCATTCTGGGAACCAAGTGTTTTCCATTTTAATTTTCTTTTTAAATTTATATTTTCAAGTTTTAAAGTATTATGTATGTTTTCCAGTAAAAGATGTTAAACTTTAAGAATTAAGATCTTTCAGTCAATAATAATCTCTTATTTTGTCTTATGCAGACTATATATTGTTAGTTTTTTGCTTCCTTTCAGAAAGAAACCAAACTCCAAGAGTCTGTCATGCCTTCACAGTCACAATTATTGTATTTGCTTTAAAATTAGGCACCGTAATATGGGGGATATCTAAGGGGAAACAGGCTAGGAAGGAGTGGTTGAATGTTACAAACAGTCGGATAATCTTTAACACATGGCAGATTCTCGTGCTGGCTTTACGCCTAATACTCCTGAGCATCTTACAGCTAAAACACAAAGCAGTCTGTGGTGTTGTTAGGCCTTAATACTTTCAAAGACACATCGAGTGTTAATGGGGTCCTCTGGATTTAAGGCTTTGTTGTTTAGTATACCCAGACTGCCTGGGTTTTCTCTAATGACATTCTCCAGTAAGTCACCTAATTCCTGACCCGCTGTTAAAGTCAGAAACCCCTGGATTATCTCTGTCCACCTCCCTGCCTGGACCAGCCTCAGTTCAGCAGTGCAGCCTGATTCATTTCACCCCCAAAACCACGCTCCAGGGCCCCAAAACGTGCTTGCACGCAATGTCTCATCAGCATCGCGGCAACACAGGAGCACACGTGAAAACACAAACCCAAACAGTCCATCCAAGTTCCCAAAGCCGGTTGCATGCCCCGTTGCTGTAGCAGCGTGTGACCCAGGTGCAGCTCGGCAGTAGCAGCTTTCCATCCCCGGCTTCCACACCGGTGCCAGCCAGGTAGAGCCAGAGGCGGGAGGTGCAGCCTGCTAAAGATCCCAGCGCCAGAACTGGAGAAATAAGGACCTTGAAGCACAGTGCAGCGTGTAAGAAACTGCAGATGCAGCCAAAGAGCCCGAGGTGAAAACGGAGGACAAATGTAACTTCTATTAACAACGTTCACTTGTCATCAACACAAAATTCACTCTTGAAAGCTAACAGCGAGCAGAGCTCAAGGTCAGGAACGAGGCCCCGCTGCTGCCGAGCGTGCTTTATAAATGGCTCTGGTGGCCGGCTCTACTGCGCAGCTGCCCGTGAGGAGCGGGGAGAGGTTGTTTTAACAAATAACAAAACAAGAAAGGAGCTTTCCCGGAGTAACCTTTACTCTGAAACCCTGAGCATATGCAAAACCATATCTCTCCTCTACTCCTATCTCTGGAGCAATGTTGCTTTCATTTGGGTACGCTAAAACTGAAATCGAGGCAGCATCAAACAGTTAATGCCACTGTTCTTGATTCTCTTCTAAGACAGATGTTTTCCTGTTCCCAAGGGAATTATTCCTGGAGTAAGGTTCAGTCTTCTGTCATTCAAATCAGCAACAAGTTCCCACTACCTCTTGTGGCATAGGACTGGGACACTATAGCACTGCACATGAGAGATTAATCACAGCTGCACATTCAAGTGTTCATAGGCATTGCAAAATGAAATCCATAATTGTGAATTGCTAATTATTTGTAATAGATTTGTCTCAGCTACACTATGAAAAATATCTTCATGTTGGCCTTGCCCAGTACCACCTCCCAAAACTCTGTCAGGTTTTAGTCTCAGCTGCTGTATTTTGTTTTTAAAATTTTGAAATGGGGATTTTGAAGAAACTTAAGGGTTTCTGCTAGCTGCTCAAATCTCATTGAAATCCAGTCAAATATAAGTGCCTAACTCCATTAGAATACTTGAAAATCATGACCTAAATTCTCACAGGCACAGACTAGTTTTTACCCTGTGCTTTTTCAATTCAAGGAACAACATTTGGCACCCAAAAGTGCCATGTTTGGGGGTTTTTTTGTAATACAAACAGTAATAACTTCTTACATATCTAGAACTGACTAATCTCACAGGTATCAGAGGGAGTTCATCTCAGAGCTGCACAGGGACAACAAGAGGGAAGATCCTGGGGTTACAGCAGAAGCCCCAGGAGAACTCAGTTTAATTTCTTGCTGTACAGGTGACTTTCTGTATCGGGTTGAAGAGAGTCATTTAGGCTCAGATCGTTAAAGGTACTTCAGTACCTACCTCTCAATGAAATAGCAGGATTCAGATGCCTAAATACCTTTGAAGAATTGGACTATAATCTCTCAGATTCCGATATGAATTAAGGTCCCTAACAAGCAGCTTAGATAGAATTGGGGAAACTAACTCCAGGAGCCCAATTCTCAAAACGTGCAAAAACCATTTAAGCTGGTATCTATGGATGCCTATACACTTTCACTTAAGAATTTTTTTCCTGAGCAGCAAATATTTCCTTCCATCTGTGTTGAGAATTGTCTCCATGTAGTTAATGAAGGAAAACACTTGTGCTTATTTTCTAAAATGAGAAATATTCCTGCCATCTCAAAGTTGTTTAACAGACAGGAGGGAATTACATCAGAAACAGCAGTCACGGGCTACTTACATTCAAAAATATATTTGAAGGAGAAAGCTGTAGAAATGCCCTAGTTTTTAAAGGGTAGCTCAGGTGCTGAATCCCTAAGCCAGCATGCTGAAGATACATTCAATGGCTTCTTCAGCCTGAAAGAGTTCAAATCTACATCTCAGGAGAATACTACAGCTCCCCTGTTGTATGTGAAAGACAGGGTGAAGGGTATTTCTCTAGTTTCTAAATTCTATTTTTTAAAAAAATCACATATTTTCCCACAGAGACAGAGCAAGATTCTTTACTGCATTGATTAGAGCATCTGGCACAAGAGATACTTATATTTCTAATCTTAGCTCCAGAGACGATTTATATATTTTACATCCAATATTTATTTACTAAAATGTTTTAGTGGTCTTTCAAGTTTTTGTTTCTTGCAAAGGAGCAGCTCCCAGCTTTGTCTTCTGACAAATGAATTTGTAAACTAACCGTAGATGCTGACTAATGGAGCTTCCTCTCCCAGATACCTCCCATTCTTCTCCCTACTGGGGGTATGGCTTCTAACGAGTCAGATTTGTTTGTCCAGAAGATTAATATGCAGCTCTCTATGATTAACACTCTCTTACAAATTTCTGGAACCTAACTCCTGATATGCTAACAAGACATGACATATGCCCACATGTTACATATGACACAGTATATAGCGATATGTTTCCATTAGGTTCTTATCGTACTGATACTCCTAAAATCCTGCCCTGGTTAAAAGCAACTACCACATGTTAAGCAAAACTAAAGAGCTTTTTTTTGTTGTTCAATTTGTGCTGCTGATTTTCTTTTAACCTATACCAAACATCTGTGGTATCAAAAGTTATTCTTATTTAAAACAATTCCTTTAAGTACAAAAAAAGGGTACGCAATTTGCTTAAATCCTCCAGCCAACTAAGAATTTCTCTCAAGAATTAATTACAACAAATAAAGATGGAAGATGTTCCTTACTCATTACTTCTTTAATTCATTCAAGAGTTTATATTGCTGTAGTTCCCACTTCCCTCTTTAGCCTGAATCATTTCACATTTTTCCTTAGTATTTCTATTTTAAGTACAGAAATGTCCCATTTCAAGTGAACAAACCTCTTTGTTCTGTAAGCTTTGATAAATGAGAACATTAGATACACCCAGCAGCCTAATGAAATTCCACACCTTAGTTTGGATGCTATCAAATGTGCTGCAGATTGTTTATTTCCCAGAGTGTGATTACTTGGAGAAAAATCTCATCTTTGATAATGGTGCTAAACAATGCGTGGCTTCATTGATATTTAATAGATAACATACTTAAAACAACACTGTTGGAGTATATCTTTTGTACCCAACAGCTGTTCAGTTTAAAAAGACAGAAGTACAATACTGTATTGTATACTTGAATTACACATTTAGTTTAAGGGATAAGAATCCCAGTAGCAGATGGCATTCCAGGCTGTCTAACGTAGCAGGGGAAAGAAAAAAAAAATAAAGCAGGCCAATAGTCTGCCTTGATATTATAAATCAACAGACTGGTTACTGCTGAACACATGAAGATTAATACATTAAAATCTGTGGGTTATTTCTGACAAATGAAAGTAGAAAACATCTCATCATGTGGACGATGTCATGACAAAGACTGATGCTCTGAAATAGAGAAGCCCTTGTTAATTGTAGTTTCTCTAGTATTTCTTACTAAGTGCAATTAGTGATCTTGAACTGAATTTGCGGGGAAGAAACCTGGGCACAGGTTCTCTGCTCCCAGGAAAGTAAGGTGTTGCAGTATGACAAAGTATGGAAATCATGATTCCCAGCCACATCATCCCCTAGCTGAACTGAACTTCACAGCTAGACACAGCTACAAAGTGGATCAAGGAACCATGAAAGTTGAAATAGCTAGTGTAATCGTATTTTATTCCAAGAGAGAGCCCCTCCCAGCCTGGTTTCAACCATACGACAGCCTCAGATTAGCTGAGGGATTTAAATCCCTAGTGGACAAATAAAGGCATATGGTATGAGAAATCTTCCTTAGAGCTAGAGGGATTAAATCAGTTTCCTCAGCTGAAACAAGTATACTCAAGAATTCAGGACTGGCAGTTATGCATTTGTTTACTGTGAAAGAGTTACTGTACTGCAAATTAGGACAGTGACTTCTAAACTGCTGTACGTAAGCCACTTCAAACACAAAGCTATCTCTAGCATGCTAGCCACCAATGTGACCGATAGTTTGCACACACAAAATGAGAATTCACACAGAAGGGTACAAATGCACGACACAAAAATTAAACTAATTACTTAGAGGACACAGTTTGTCTGAAAGCTGAGCAAGTTACTCCATCCACAGCACTCCCTCAGGTCTAAGTAGGGAGTTCACAGGTAAGCTTTGCAGTTCCCTGTACATTATTTTTTCCCTATACATGACCCTGCAGCCTTCATGCATGAGATTTTGATGAATAGGTCCCTGCCTTGGCAACCAGGCCACAGCCATCAAGAATACAGCTCTCCAAGATTAAGAATTAGCCTTTCACCATCAATTGTATAATAAGACTGAAGGATTCACAGTTAATTTGGACATGGCAACAGCAAACATTGTTATCAACATATCAGAACTTGTAATAACCTCTTAGAGAGAATAGGTGACCAAAAAAAAAGATAGTAGAAACCCACATAAGAATTGGTGGAAGAAACAAACATTCATTGATTGCCTGAATCCCATTCTTGCACCTCGCCCAGCAGTCTGGTATTTTAAAGAGCATCTGTTTAAGTATCTATTAGCTTTCAGGACCATCCCCAGTCACTTTTTTGGAGATTTTGTTTATTTCTATAGACTCTTCAATACTGAAAAATTCCTTCATTAGTTTGAAAAGACAGTATATTACTAGGGTTTCACTGGTAGCATAAAATGATCCTCTTTTCCTGTTTTGTTTGCTTTCAGTTGCCTTTACTGAATTGTCCTAAACTGGTTCTGCAATGCTATTGCTGCCTTCATTACAGTAATTGCAACATGATTACATCCATAATTGACAGGTTGTAATTATAATATCATGGTATAAAATAATTATAAAACATAAAAGAACATTTATAAACTTTTCAAATAAATAATGAAACAAAAAACAAAGTATGCACATATGTGTTGGTATAGGTATAAAGAGATGTGAAAGCCTAGCTCTTCTTATTGAAAGTCAGCGTGATCAGTGGATAATTTTTAAGTACTCAATATTTAGAACTCATACCATTTCTATCTGTTCTATGAAATATTTGTTGTCCTGGGTTTCTTTATGCTTTTAAATAACCTTTTTTTTAAGGGAAAAAAGTGAGGAAGTAAAGTGAAACAAAGGGTTTGTTTCATTTTAACCATCAGGATGGATTTTTTTCTCGGTTTAAAAAAAAAAACAAACGTAAAATCAGAGAAATAGGAAACAGAAGGTAGAGTGTACTGTATAACACACCTACTATATAACACATTGTCGTGGTTTAACCCCAGCCAGCAACTAAGCCCCACACAGCCGCTTGCTCACTCCCCTCCGGTGGGATGGGGGAGAGAATCAGAAGGGTAAAAGTGAGAAAACACGAGGGTTGAAATAAAGACAGTTTCATAGGTAAAGCAAAAGCCGTGCACACAAGCGAAGCAAAAGAAGGAATTCATTCACTCCTTCCCATGGGCAGGCAGGTGTTCAGCCATCTCCAGGAAAGCAGGGCTCCATCACGCGTAACGGTGACTTGGGAATACAAACGCCATCACTCCGAACGTCCCCCCTTCCTTCTTCTTCCCCCAGCTTTATATGCTGAGCATGAGGCCATATGGTCTGGAATAGCCCTTTGGCCAGTTGGGGTCAGCTGTCCCGGCTCTGTCCCCTCCCAGCTTCTTGTGCATCTCCAGGCTTCTCAGTTGGTAGAGCATGGGAAGCTGAAAAGTCCTTGACTTGGTGTAAGCACTGCTTAGCCACAACTAAAACATCCCTGTGTGATCAATGTTATTCTCATACTAAATCCAAAACACAGCACTATACCAGCTACTAGGAAGAAACTTAACTCTATCCCAGCTGAAACCAGGACACACACCTTATCTCTTGTGCTGCTCTCTAGAAAACAGCTGCTTTAAATTCATTTGTCAAGGGAATAATGTCCAGTGACGATTTTCTTTTGGTTTCCAAACTACAGAGCACCAGCAATCAAAAGTTAAATGATACTTAAACATTTTCAGTTGTTTCATCATTGTATCTTTGTTTAAGGAAAGCAAATTTATCCTACTTTCCCTTTTTCTAGAATTTGGGGTCTGTGACTAGAAAATCTAGGATAAAGAAAATAATTTTATATTGAAAAGTGGGAAGTTTTCACAGATTATGAACAAAATGAGTTCATATAGCTATTAGGTCTCATCCAGCAAAACATTTCTTTGTGATTTTTGAGTGTTTGATCAAGATGCCCCACCTCAGCAATAGGACAGTTTATCTAGTGTTATGTGCTGTTATTTCAGGAGGCTATTTTAGCTAATGCCCAACCTCAAATCAAACCTTTGTTACTAAAGACCACTCAAATTTATGACATACAGTTGTGTATGGTAGACACGTGTTACACGCCAGTCAGAGTGACACCAGAGCTGAGAGCCATGTGCTGACCAAACCCATCACACCATGGCAGTGCAGAAGGGTCCAGGGCAGAGACCTCCACCCCTCCTGGAACCACATCCATTTAGACAGCAAGCATGATCTCTTGCAAGCTGCAGGTGGGCCAAGAGTTTACCAGCTCCCTGCACTGTATTTCACAGTATGGAACATCCAACATCCACTTTGTCAGATGTGGTGGAACTCGTACTACCAGAGGTGGTTCACACCGTCTATCATAGCTATCAATATCATCCTATCTACCAATATTTCTGCATAGATTTTTCAAGAAAATAATAAAAACAACATACAGAAGTGGCCTGGCAGAAGAAAATAGATGTATATGTTCACCTGATTGAACTTTAAGCATACTGATTTTTTATGATTTGATTCATAAACATTCCCATACTGCTAAAGCTAAAATATTTTAAACAGTTGAAAATATATTTTCATGAGTCTGTACTGTATTTGCCTAGGAAAATAGTTTCCTGCCTAGGAAAATAGTTATCCTCATTTGGAGGAAAGCAGTTTAGATCAAGCAAATAATAGATAAATAACCTTCATGAATGTAGTAGAAGGGTGTATTTTTAAAATACTAATTAATTTATTTAGAACCCTGGAGACTTTTGCATCATATGTAGGCCTTCCTACACATCTCTGAAATAATTTTAGTCAATTTGCTGTTCAAGGTCAAGCCATGCAATGCTCACTTACAAAATTACTCGCACAGTAGACTGTGGCCCTGACAGCATCTGTGATAACTCAGCGACATGTAAAAAACCTATTTCCCAGGGGAGATTGAGGCATACATTTATCTGTGTTGTTATTAATGTATATTATTTGTACCATTCACAGATATTCAGTAGAGATCTATTAACTACCTACATTAGTTTTCAATATCCTTAAACTGTACTGTTCAGTCCAGTATTATCAATGTCAACATAACTTTCCATAATTTTTCAAGAGGATATCTCCTGTAAAATGTAGACTTCATCCTTTTTGGTTATCTTTATCATGATCTATCTAGCTGAATGACTACCTATCCATTCTACCTGAATTACTCTATCATTCAGAAAAGAACAAAACCAGAATCAAATAAGATGGGCGGGTACAATAGGTTCTTCATTGGAAAGAAACACATTGGAGAACAACATGCATGTTTTTCAATGTCATAATTTTTAAAGGCCAGCTAAGAACCAGTCTCCTGCAGCTTTAGAACCTCACAGATTTTGATATTTTTTTAAATATCTTTTTTGGGTATTTATGATTGCTGAAAGATTAACAGAAAAGGCTATCTTCACACTTACTAATATATTGTATATATGTGATTTGTAGTAAAATACAGTTCAGAACATCTAGTATTTTTGTTTCTTCATTTCATAAACACAAGCCAGAATATGTAAGAATTCCTTGCAACTGCTACATTCCTGTGACCATTATAACAATACATGTGGTGCACAGATGTGGCTGATTCCTCACATGCGTGTGAGCTGGGGCAGGTCCATTGGGGAGATCACATCTCACGCCACAGTGGGGGTGAAATAAAAACTGTACAGTTAGAGGAATTCATTGAACTAGGGATCCTCTGCTTTAACAGAGAAATAACTGCTGGCAAAATAAGTAAGACTGTTCTTCATGGATATAGAGAAATCACTCTGTAACTAGACATGAGCACACACAGAAGCTATTTGAAGAGGAATCAAGGTTGAAAGCATCCATATGGAGCTTAATGCTCATAAATGTACAGGAATCTTGTGAACATCCCCAAATCAAGCGTCCCCAAGCCCACAAAATTCAGAGATAGTGGTACATTCAACATTAAAGTAAGAAATACACAACTAATGTTTCTGAACTTCAGATTTTGATAAATCATATAAAAAAACATGAGGGTAAATATGTAACTGAAATTTATTTTACTGGACTATGTAAATTTCCTTCTCTGTTTTTCTATATTATTTGCAAGACATCATATTAAAGATCAGTCATATGAAGTAATCTTTTATCTTAAATAATTGCTCTAGAGTGTCAAAATATATTAACTAGACACCTTAGAAAAACAGTATTTTGATTAACAGTTGGAGAATATTGGAAAGAACACACATTGACAAAGCTCTTTTACATGTTAATGATGGCATCATTATAATAACCGGTATTCATGTTTCAAAGTAAGGTATACGTTTTAAAGGACTGAAAAAAATAAGAGTCATGGTTTGTCTAGGAAATTTGTTTTACAGTGAGAAACTTAAGAAAAACTAATCTACTTCATTTATTAAAAAAGTCATTCTAAATACATATGAGAAAATAGGTTTTTAATAAAGGAACTTTGATGCAGACACTGGTGCAACATGATACTGTAGTGTCTAGCTACTGACAGTAGATATATTCAGACAAGAAATCAGGTGCAAATATTTAATAATAATGGTATTGGAGCAACTTATCTATTGAAGCAGTCAATTCTCTGTTACATGAAGTCTTTAAAAAAAGATTAGATACCTTATTAAACAATATCCTCTAGCTCAACCAGAAGTTGTGGACTTGATTTGAAATCAGCTAATAAAATTATATGTTATCAGTTATGCCATGAGCAATGAAAATTATCATATTGGTTTCTTTCAGTCTTAAAAGTTTAAGGAAAAAATCATGGATACAATTTTGCTGAAACTTTTACAAAAAATAAGGAACTTATTTTCATTAGTCCTTGGCCATTTTTATTATGGCAGCTTTCAGTGTAAAAGTTTTACATTTCCACATGTTTGCTTTAGGAGGAGTCATCCTTCACAATAGTCATTGAGTACGCATACAGTTTTCTGTTGATTTCAGGGAATTACGGGCTGAAATCTGCTACACTGTTCATTGTGAGTGCTGTCTAACTATGTAAATCATCACAGTTGATCAATGAGATGCATTTCAAGGTAAGATACCAATCAACAGGAGCTGGAGTGGAAGAATAAAACCCTCTGATAGCTTTTCTGAGATTTCCCTTCAATGACTTTATTCCTCTTAAACATGCAGGCATTTACCAGAAATGAAAAAGAACACACTTTGAAATTTAAATTTTTCTACCAGTATCAAAATGCCTGCATCCTGAAGTTTGAGAGGCACGTTGAAGTTTATATTTGCAATGTTGTTTGTAACCACTTTGTTACTAAAGAGACAATTTATTTGTATAATTAATCAGCTGAAATATCCCCAAGGAATTTTTTTTCCCAGAAAGACACCTTTTGTTGTTTAGAAGTAATGAAAATATTTCATCAAAGCTTTCCGGTGTGATTGATAGTCTTTGCTGAATTTTGTTGAAGGCTTTTTGTCTGAGTGGTGTCTTGAGCTCTTTATTCACTTTCATGGGATCTGGAACATTGCTTTAATTCTCTACTAGTAACAGGTGTTTCCTCTATAGGAAACCATTAGCTCCACATTTTTAAACAATGCAAATCTGATTTTGATTGCAGGCTTGAAAGTTTTTGTTTTTCTTTTTTAAGATAGATCAAACCCTTAATAATTCACAAATAAACTTCAGACCCTCAGACAGACGACTAATGGAACACTGAAATCTTCATTCACTAAACAGGCTTCTAAGGCTATTCCTAAACCAATGAACTTTCTCAAAGTAATCTGCATATTTTTGATGTTTTAACTCTTCTCTGAAAATGCAGGTGGAAAGAGGTGGGTTTGTTTCTTCTGTACATTCATTCCTGTCCTGCTTTTGGCTGGGATAGGGTTAATTTTCTGCCTAGTAGCTGGTATAGTGCTGTGTTTTGGATTTTAGTATGAGTATAAAGTTGATAACACGCTGATGTTTTGGCTGTTGCTAAGTGGTGTTTACAGTAGTCAAGGACTTCTCAGCTTCTGCTGCTCTGCCGGGTGCACAAGAAGCTGGGAGGGGGCACAGCCAGGACAGCTGACCCCAGCTGGCCAAAGGGCTATTCCAGACCATATGGCGTCATGCTCCATATAGAAACTGGGGGAGTTGGCCGGGGGGCAGCGATCGCTGCTCGGAGGTGGGCTGGGCATCGGTTGGCGGGTAGTGAGCGGTTGTATCACTGGTTTTTTTTTTCCTTGGGTTTCGTTCCTCTCTCTCTCTTGTTGTTTTCCTTCTTATTACAATATTATTATTATTATCATCATCATCATCATTATTTTGTTCCAATTATTAAACTATTCTTATCTCAACCCACAAGTTTTCTTACTTTTGCTCTTCCGATTCTCTCCCCCATCCCACCGGGGCAGGGAGGGTAAGTGAGCGGCTGTGTGGTGCTTAATTGCCGACTGGGGCTAAACCACAACAATGCCAAAAGCAGTGCTCAAACTGAAGGGGAACACAGATGAACACCTACTCTAGTTTCAATAATCAATCTGAAAACATTGGATTGAATTGAATAAAATAAGATTTTTTATTTTTATTTTATTTTTTTACTACATGGCTACTCTTTGAAGCTACTCACTTACAGGCTAATCTTAACCTAGAGGATAGAGAACAAAAAAAAAAAAAAAAGAAAAGCCACAAAAGAAAAACGATAGAGAAGAGAAGGAATTGCTATGACTATGTGATGTTAAATCCAGCACTGACTAGTTAGCAGTGATTCTAATACCCCTCTGAAGGGGTAGCTTTACCCCTGCTTTGATAACTCGAAGAACATGTGGCTAGCAATCAAATCTGTGGAGAGGGCGATTTAGCAAAAAAGCCACTTTTTGAAGACAAAAAAATGTTGAACAGGTATTAGCAAAACTCAGTAGGGAAGGAATAAGTGAAACACATATGGGAGGCAGAAATTTATAACATAAGTATATATTATATGTATATAAATACATGTGTGTGTATATACACATATATGTATAGGTTACTGAAAACTAATAGAAAAAAGAATAGACTTAATGTGAGAGTATGATTATTGTCATAACTATTGCACACGTTACTATTGATTGGATTATGTAGAACACAGCTAATAAACAAATTTGAGTTAGCTGTTGATATTGCTAAGCATTTTGGATTAGCTTTGATTTTTTACAACTTGCCAGTACATCGAAGACTGACTTGGCCAGTGTAGCTTCCTCATTAACTCTATGCTGGCGATGACTATGCACTACGCAAATGCAGCTATTTAACTAACAGTGGAATGGAAATTCCCCATGGTAGTCATGGGGTCATGTGTAGATATTGTCATCAATTAGGGCCTAAAGGTGGTTAAAAGGGACAAATACCGTTTTAGATTGAAAATGCTTGCTGGATAAAGCACAAATAGCCATTTGAACTGTGAATGTGTAGCTGTGATATGTACAAATATATTTTTTATATAACTGACTGACTTGACTTCTTAAGACAAATGCTTTCCTTACTACATCAGAAGTAAGAAAATTTGAAAACAAAAAGGAACATGCCTTTAATCAATCTTTAATATCTGTTGCTTTCTAAAGCAATAAAAAGAAGGACTGAAAAAGTAAGAACAGAATTCTAAACACTCAATTAATACAAATGACACTTTTAAATCTAAACAGGTTTAAACAAAGTAACTATTCCCAGAAGAGTGGATACTCTCTTGTGCAATGCTGATGTTAGATAAAAGCCTAATACTTTTCTTTCTACCTGTTAATCTTCCCATTTAAGACTGCTTGTTAAAATCATGTACTGCTTTCTGTATAATCCATGAACTGAATTTTCAAGTGTAATAGTAAGAATAGGTACCTATACGAAAAATTATAGTTCTTATAGACAAAGCTTCAGAGCATTGAAGCTTTATTTTTTGCAGAGTGATAATTGGTCCTGGCAGCAGTGGCATCTTTAGCTGATTTTTCTTCGTGTTTCATCAAAGGTGCAAAATATGGTCAAATAATTATTCAGTTGCTATATAAGTTATGTTTATCTGAGATCTTACTCATACAATTAGAAAGAATGTAAACAGGTTTTCACTAAAACTGCACTAGCAGGCAGCTGTGAGGAAAACAAATTATGCACAGAACCAATTTATCAAGACTTTGTATACAAACAAGGGTTATCTAAGCCCTTTATTGATTAAATTCTTTAACTAGAAATAATTTTATTTAGCTTTATACAAACTACTAGTCTACTTTTTTGGTTTAAAAAAATTGTAAAAATGTGAATCATCCTGAAAATTCCAATCAACTTTGTTCCAGCCATTTTGGCAAATTTGGCAAAGAAATTATATTTTGTGTATTTTTCTATGTAAGTAAATGCTTATCAAAACTTTTGCTCTGAAAGTTGTTTTCACTTTCACCTCCCTTTCTGAAAAAGTTCTCTCTCCTTGTTAAAAGGAACATACAGTGGGACAAGGAGAAGAGGGTTTGCTGAAGTAGGGAAAATGTCAATGATATCAAAGCCGGCATTTAAATCTACTTTTCCCTGTTTTCTGTTTCTAGAGAGACTCATTCCTATCACTTTTAATAATGCATTTTTCTGTCAGATCTAAGAATAGAGCAGCTTTTAGAGTGACCCTTGGACCTGAAACAGAATATGGTATTTTGCTGAAACTTCTCCCCAAAACCACGTGTACTGGAAAAAGAACTAGGACTAGCTCTGGGGAGGTGGATGTCTAAGTTTTCCAAGTTGCAGGCAGAAACCCTCTGCTGACACCTGCTTCACTCTGCAGCCATGGCTGGACTCTCCTGGACACCTGATTCCTGCCATTGGACATAGGCAGAGGCATCCTCGGCAGGTCTAAGCCAGCAGCTCAGTGCTTCTCCTACAGCGGCTGCAACGTGCTTCCCATCCTTCCCCAAATATATGCCACCCCACAGGCAACCCCAGAACACCCCTGGGCAGGGATGGCTTCTGCAGCCTTCCAAAAGAGGAGGAAGCTCCCACATCAGAAAGCCCACCTCCCTGCATGGCCCAGGGGGCTCCAGCCTGTGTCCCATTTTCCAGGAGGGCATCTTGCACACCATGCTGGATGTCAGGCACCCTCAAGAGAAATAATTCATGACTGAGCATGAATAATGAAGTGCGAGCCTTGTGCTCATATTTCCAAAATTTTTCCTTTGTCATTCTTCACCCGTAGCAGTCTAGAATCTAGGTGGCCCTTTCATAGCTGAGTATCATGATTGTATAATACAGAGATTCTATCTTTCTGTGAGCCAGATAATCCTGAGGCTTTATTTTAACCACTGTTAAGTGGTTAAAAAGTAAAGAAAAGGGGATCTTCTCCTCCCTTTCCCAGTACAGAAGCTGTATGTAGCTTCTTTTCAAATTCTGTGTGATAACCAACTCTAGAAATGGCTAATGACTGAATCAAGCCCTTTGGCAAGGCTGGTCTACTTTAACAAATCATATCAAGCTTAACCATCAGCTGAGTGCCAAGATATTCATCCATGTTAAAAAGGAGGCACTTTGTCATACACACAAACAGAAATGAAAGGAACTTGGGGGGCAATCCCTTAAAATGTTTACAGAGTTATGACACCTACAAAGTTACTAGGGGCTGAATCAAGATCTTCATGGTCATTGTTTTGGACATAAGCATTTACATTCTGACCTTTGCTTTGCACTAAGTCTCATTATTGTTGCACATGAGGCTATTAAGCTCTTTGGATCACATGTGATGTATGTGGGCTTTCAGCAGTTGCAGAGTAGCTGTATCCAACCAACCCAACATCAGCTGATTTTAATCTTCCTGTTTGGAGGGGGTTTGTGGGTTTATTTTCTAAAGAACAAACACAGCAGGACTTCACTGATGGAAGGGGAGCTTAAGGGCTGTCAGGTATCACCAAGAACATTTGATACTACTATTGGAACTATTCCAAAATCCATGGGACCTTCATCTTGAACCAAGATTGAGGAGACTTTCAGGCCACAGGAAGTGGCCTTATGAAAGATCAACTGTTCAGTCAAACAAAGAAAACTTTATATAGAGTATAAAGAACTTTGTGGAAGACAAATTTAAACACACTTTGACCTTTTAATTTGTTTTCTCCATTATTGGATTGGGTTTTTTTCTATTTGCCTCTGTAATAGAAGATGTGAAGAAAATCTTAAATTATTCTTGTTGTCAAGGAATAAAAATAGCTGAATAGCTTAAGAATGATTACCTACATGCCTGATCAAGCTATTCAGATGCTATTAATGTCCCTGTTGCAAAGTAATGTAATTACCTCCTTTTCCCTTGTTCTGCAACTCCTTACTTCAGCCAAGTCTATTTGACTGGTTCTTGCTGCTGTTTAGATGGATAGGTTTAAGGTAAGCCTATACTGGAAGCCAGAGCACACTTGTGGCAGTGCAGTTTGAGTTAAGACTTGCTTTAACATAGATACCAATACCAGGAAAGTCAGGGTGTTGCAATCTATCCCAATATTTAGATACCAGGAGACAAGATAGGTTTGTTCATGATGCATGGCAAAGTTCAGCACCTTAACTGGCTGGTTTAAAAGCCAGGTAGTGGACAGACAGTCCTCTGTCTATATGAAGTCCACATGAAAATCCACTAGCTTGCATTTCGTAAAATAAATTTCATTAACTATTTAAATGTTTACACTGTCAATGATTTTGGCTTGATTAGATTGAGGAGTGCTCTTCCATTGGCAGGGCTGTTTACAGAGAGTCTGTTCAGGCTAACTGCTTCTGTTTGCAGTACAAACCCACCCTGCTAAAAAAGGCTTCTGGTCTCAACAAAACTTAAACCTTGAGTAAAAAAATTTTCATTTCCATGAGGGAATAATCTCAAAATACATCCTCATTTTCTATATATAAAACTGATCTTTTTAAACTTTAATGCTATGTCAACACACATACATCCCTCAGTATATGGCACTAATATCATTTTAATGAATGTAATTGTTCCCACTGCAATCTCATGGAAGTCAATGGAGCTACATAAGGGACAGACTTGGCCTTTTATGTCTTATCAAGCCAATGAGCTAGGCAAATTCCGATACGGCTAAAGGAACTTCATGCCCAATTAAGAGCTCAGTAAGAATTAGAAGACTGAGTCATACTATAGCAGGTCTCTTATGGCTGGTAACACTATCAGCCCTTACACATCAGAGCTACCTGTGGGCAAATCTCTTAAAGACATATGTTTGCATCATATTCTCATTTTCCCATTCACATTATAGCCACTGCAAAACATGACCTTTGGAAAATAGTTAAATAGAGTTTCTTTGTATTTCTCTCTTTCACCTGTTTCCTTTTCCTTCTGAACCTAAAGCATTTGCGGGTAGTTACATATGCCAGCAGGAAAGTTAAATCATATTACTCTTTCTGTGCATTTCATTTCTTTCTAATACTGGAAAAGTGACAACAACCTAAAATATTTCTCAGACTACTTTAAAGAGAGTGAAGACTTCCTGAAGAACATCTAGAGCAATTATGCAAATTTGCACATATTTTATATACCATTCATTCAATACAGAGTCACAGGATACTCTTTAAAAAGAGAAACCATAACAAGAAAAAGAAGCGAAAAAGTTTTAAGATGCATGATCATGAAAGTGAGAGAATGCTTTAATGTGAGTTTCCACAGATGTATAAAAACTCCAGTAGGAACGGATTCATAAAAAGTCAAGGAGAAAGAAGCACAAGATCAAACTGTCATCAGAAACATAGTTATGAAGTAATGCCACAGACGACTTTGAAAACAAGGAGGGCAGCATTAAATTGTATTTTAAAAAATGGGTAACAAGTTTTAGGTTATTATAATGACCAGACATGAGGTAGACGACTGGCTACCAGGTACGTCTGGCGGTAGCATTACAAACCACTAAAACTCAGAGAGAAAACATTTGGATAGATCATGAAAATGGGAATTATGTTAGTCAAGATGAAAAATGATTAATTCTTAAATATATACTTTTTTAAATAATCATACTCTGGCGATGATAAGCGCCAGACACATGATGACTATACTCTGATTCATACCTCAAAATCTTAGTGAACTGATAGACATTAAGCCTTTCTAGTTCCAGCAGATTTAGCAAAAGTCCTACTAGCACAGTATCTAGACCATTGTCAGAATCATCAGAAGTCATTTTGTTTTATTTTTAAAAAGAATTAAACCTAAGAACCATACTTCTGCTGTAATGTACTTCTTCCATGCTTTCTAATACACATTTTCTAAAACTAAGACTGCTATATTTCATTCACAATAATGTTATATCTCAGATATTTTTTCCAACAATGCTATGCAATACGAAACATACATAATTTTAATACATCCTTTAAGTCACCATAATTTTACTTTTCATTTTCAAAAGCTAAAGTTCTATTGCACTGCACTGCAAATAGTTGCCTGCTACTGAGCTGAGTAATGTGAAGAGGTGCTATTTCACCTTTGTTTCCATTTGCACTCTAAACAAGACTTTCATCTTCTGGGTGAGTTTAAAAATGATGACTAGTACTTATTAGGAAACAGGATTTCTTCTAAGTTTCAGTGCTGCTGAACATTTCTTTTTGGGTTTGACATGCTGTGCTTCAAATGATGCTCGGTACAAAGTTCTGAATTAGTCCTTGATAAATCACACAAATTTGAAAGTAAACCAACAATCCATCCTAGGAAAACAACCTACGGAATGTCAATTTGGAGGAGAAAAAAAAAAAAGAGATAAAAAAGAAAAAAAAAAAGGGAGAACCCATACGCACATGCTTTTCTCCGGTCCAGTAAAATGACCATGAACTGGAATCCACTTGTTTGCTTTAAGGCACCTAAGAATTAGTTAGTACTGTTAGTCATCTTCTATCTGCACCACCACAGGACAATTCATCTCACCAAAGACAGTTTCCTATCATTTAAGACACATGAAACAAAACACTCTCTGAAAATATCAAAGGTACCTTTCTTTGTGAAGTTCAGCTCTCCACGTAACGACCAAGGAAAAAAAGAGAAAATACTAGTCAGCCAGCAAAGTGTAAACGCTCTTGAAATGAAACACACACCCTGCAAAAGACAGACCACTGATAGAATTTGTGTATCTGTTGGAGGACAGTTTCTCCACCGCAGCCTGGCAAAGGTAGGATTCATAACAACACCCCAAAGGAAGTAATCTTGCACGGAGTGATAAGTTCCCATGGAAAAACTAATAAATAAAACAAGAAACAGATAATAATCACAAAGCAGTGTTAAGGATCAACCTTTGAAAACCGGAAATACCAGTGATCTTTGGAAAAATGTAAGTTATTAATTAGATGATATAACTTTTGGTCCATAATTTGGGGCTGCTACCTTGGCCATCTAACAGAGCTCAAAACACTTAAGCGTGCTAGCACTCTTGTTAACCAGCAACGTTAGCTAGCTAAGCAGAGCGTGAGAGCACTGGCTACTACCACTGTAAACAGCAGTGTACAGTTAGGCTCTATGGGTGCTAATAACCTTGCTACATGTGGGGTCTGGGGGGCGGTGGTGTTTGTTTGAGAGTGGGTTTGGTTTATTTTTTTTAAAGAAAGCAAGCAGCAATATAACAGTTGTTATTTCTATGTAAGCCATTCTCCTGAATCGATTATAGCTTTCCTGTGCAACATTTTTGGTCCATCTGCTCACTTAAATACCATAGGCTCCATTTTTAGAAAGTGTAAAAAAAAATTTTCAGAAAAGAAAATGTCCACTTTTGTAATACAACCTTATCAACACATCATATGATTTACTCTGTTGTTGTTGGATGGAGAGAGGAAGCTATTCACTGTAAAAAGTTTAAAAACAGTAGCTTGAAGAATTCAAGTGGTCTGAAGACACCTGTTTTAGTGTACAGAGAGCCAAATTAAAAGAGCATTGCAGATATTTGTCAAGATGTTTACTGAGGAGTTTAAAATACAACGGAAAAGGAGGAGTAACATTTGGGTTTAGAGCATGAAACAACTACTCAAGTCTGCTGCATGTGGAAATGGGAAATCAGAACAGTGACTCAGAAGGGCTGTCTCATTCAGCTCTCACTTTTTTTTTCTACTAACTTATGACTGTTTTTTTAAATGGTTGGATGTCTTTAATTTCCACAGACTTAGGGAGGATTGCCGAAGCAGGAACAATCTGAAGAAATTTAGAGCTACTGTCTATGATATAAAACTACTATTATAATATGAAAAACATATAGTATCCGTTTTAAGAATATCAGATCTTTACAACTGCTCACATATACGAACACTCAAATGAAAGTGAAAATGTATCCTCACAAAAACTTATGTCCACATGTATTGGAGAAAATTTATAATAGTAAAAATAATTTTAAAATTAATAAATTGAAAGTTACTAGAATTAGCACAAGTTGGAAAAGTGACAATGATATTTTACACAAGCATAACTCTAACAAAATTTTGTTATTCTACAAGTACTTTGTTTACTCCTAGTTTTGCAGATGTGCAAACAGTAACACAAAATGGAAAGCAACATCAGGTAGAATGTCTGGACATTCTGGATATTAATGGAAATTAATTATTAATGGCAATATTCTAAATATTTTGGCCACAGATCCTGTATTACATCTGTCTCACTACATTATTTAAAAGTCCTGCCCACACACACGTACATGCTTACATAAAAACATGCACACACGCAAAGCTATACATCAGAGGGACGCTGACTTAACTGTAAACTGAAGCACTGAAGTCTGGTTTTAGACCTAGTTTATTTGCAGGTCAGTCTCTGCTAGCTGTTTGAAAGTATTTTTCTCCTATTTGTTTTGCTTTTATAAGTACATCAGTAGCAACAGCTTTAAAAAGTGCTTTTAAAGCATCAGAAAGTAAAATGACTCTCTTGACAGTATTGCCTCCCAGAACAGCATGATTTGTTGTTATATTTCACCATCAGTTCGGTAGGGAATAAGATTACTGTCTCTCCTCCTTTCAGAAATACGTTTCACATGAATTAGGGTTCCCTTTCACTTTTTAAAGGCAGAAAAATAATAATAATAAAGTAACAAAACATAGAGGAAAATGTAGCTGTCGGTACTATTAACAACTACAAAAAGAAAAAAAGGCTGTCAGTGTTTCTTGATGTCACATATATCGTAAGACCCCACCAGGCAAGAGGAAAGGCATAATGCCACATCCACCAAACACCATCCTGCTGCTTCTTTACGCCTTTGCCAAATAACCCTTCTCTGAGCCCAGTGGACATTCTGGGGCTTGAGCCCGGACGAATCCGCATTATTTAGGTTAACTGCAAATTTACATGTGCTCAGGTTCCTCCCTACATTATGCAGCAGTCCTCAGAGACAGTAATTTTTAAGTACAGAGGCATGCTGGATTTCAACTTAAGACAGATTTGAACTTGAATTTGGGGTGCCAGCCAAAGAGAACAGAGGTGGTTTGTTTACACCTTTTGCACTGAGCAAATAACTCAAACCGCACTTCAACGTTACTTGCCATTGAACATGACTTGAAGCATTACTTGCTCACAGCGTGCTCTGCTGTGGCAGAAAACCTACTTTTTCATGACTCCTTGAGTTGCTAAATACTGGAAATGCCAGGAAAACTGATTAATAGTTTCTTCCTGGAAGAACAGGAAAACATAAAATGTTTCCCAAAAAAGCAGAGCCTCTGATACACAAGAAACATGGTACAAACCTTGTTAACAAGTAAAACCAAGGAAAGTAGGATTTCTCAGTCTCAGTTCCTCTCTCTCACACACACTTTCTTTCATCATCACATACATACATGCCTAAGTCTGATTTTAAGACAGTTTAGTTTAGTGTTATTATAAGCAACATCACTCATCCAAATCAAGACAGACATTTTTTCCCCACTTAAGTTCAACTTCAGCTGCAATATTTGCACCTGCCGGTTCACAAGAAATTATTCCAAGTTCCTTTTGTATGCAAAACTAATTAGCTCAATGTATTATTTTTGTAGCAAGAAAGATATTTTGAGCGTTTACTAAATCTTCACGCTAAATTCACTGTAAACTTGCTGCTTACATATGAGCTCACAACATATATTTACTTTGAGAAGGAACCAAAGACCTACTAGAACTGTTTCAGTGTGTATATATTAGGAAAAAAAAAAATCCAAAAATCTATGATCATTATTTAATTTAAAAAAATGCCAAAAACCCCCACCAAAACCATGCTGTGCATCTTATCGTACGCTTGACAACCAATCTAATCTGTTCAGATTCCATGTTAGAAAGAGAGGTTTTCTCCATCTTTTCCATAAGCCATACAAGCAGCATTTCCAGAGTACTGTTTTACACTACACTATCATCTTACTTCCTGTACTGTAATTAATAAAACAAAAGATTAAGGCTTTGAGTTGCAGAGAATATTAATGGATTTTTTTCTTTGCATTATTGCTGACATCAAACATATTAATAGCAAGCGAACTACAAAGGAAGAAAAAAAATCATTTTTGAAGTGGAAATGGCAAGAACTATGTCTTTTTTTCCTGTTTGAAGCTCTAAAAATACCTTACAGTGGAGCAACAGGTCTTTTTATGTGGACAGTTCAGTTAACCGATAAACAATTTAGGGCAAAACCTATTTTTCAAAGCAGATTACAAATATGAGGAATAAGTAGCCAGTAGAGATCCTGTGGCTGAGCGAGGAAATAATAAGTCTAGAAAGCTGCAAAAAACACTATTTCATTTTTCCTTACAATAGGACTCTATGATTTATAAGTTTCCAGAAGTAAGATTTATAATCTCTTGGAAGTTAGGCTATAAATAACAAGAACGAATGGAGCTCAGGAAGGAGTAGCGGGTATGAAAGAGAGCACAGAGGTGGGCCTGGACACAGGGACTCTGGATGGATGGCTAGCTGGGGCTTTATTGAAAGAGTTCAAGGGAACATGAAGACTGGAAAAGAAAGGCGGATTGAAGTTGTGAAGAGCCTGGCAAATGAACCGAGTGAAAGGCTGAGAGCAGACAGGGGGGGACAGTCACGACAAGGTAACTGCGGCATTTCAGTGGCATAGCACGACTCCACGCAGGCAGACCTTCATGGGGAACGTCCCCTCTCCCCTCTCCTTGGAGGGTGAAGTTTCTGAGGGGAATAGAGACCCTTCTCTCAGGAGGGAAGGCACACCAGGTTCAGTTCTCCACAACAGAAATCAGAGAGTGGTGGGTGACAGCAGCCCACAGTGCAAGTGATGGCTTTCAAGCAAGACAGACTTCCTCCGAGAAATCACTGATCCTGGCACCTATTCTGCCTAAGTCCTCTCCTTCAGTCAAAAACAGGCTCCCTTGTAGGTACCCTGCACTTCTGAGGAAATCTTCTAGTGCTCGTCTACCTTACCATGAGGAAGATCTCCCATTCTAGAGAATCTTAGCTCTAGAAACAAAACAAACCAAAAAAACCCAACCCCCTGGACATCTGTTTCGTACACAGGACACCTAATGGGAGAAGAGATCAAAGCTCAGGGATGGGCACTCACCTGTGCCTGCACAGGAAAACCCTGCCCTTGCTGCTTTGCAATTATTTTGGTAGGAGGACATGATGCAACTACATTTTAAGGTGCAAGCAGTTGTTCCAGACTGTTTGAAAATAGGGCTTGCAGCATAAGTAGCTTGTGTTTTAAATATAAGATCCCAGGACAAACTGCATAACCTGAAACTTACTGGTAATTAAATGAGCTAAATTCTGCTGTAATTGCTGTAACTACTTTTGTCATAACAAGAGGCTTGTTATGTAGTTTCCAATACATATCTGTTTACTGAGTTAACAACTTAATATAGTTTTATAATAGGTTTTATTTTCCACTGATTCTGTACAAAAGCCTTGCTATACAGCAATAGTGACAGGAAGTAAGAGTTATAATCCTCTCTACAATACAGTTACTTACATAAACAAAAGAAGCCTTAAACTGCTTATATAATACCAGTTATAAAGATCACAACAAAAGACTTAATCTGTAAGACTATCTGTGTCGTTCACATAAATGACAGAGCTGTATATTTGGCACACTAGCTTATCTTAAGGGCAGAGTTCAAGGGCAAGGGAATCTTTAGATAGAATGCCCATCTTTGAATATCACTGTTTCGTTGGCTGCTCCAAAGTGTCAACTAATCATGTCTGGAAAACTACCTATCCTCCTCAGCAAACAGACTGCTCGCTCAAAAATGTGGTATTCAGCAAATGGGGCATAAACTGACAGCATTTTTTGTCAAGCTAAGCAGCACGGTTGTTCTAGTTCTCCTCTTCCTCAATTCATCCAGTTCAATTCCATTTACCATTTCAGGAAAGTAAGATATCCACTAATACCAGTCTCTGAGCCTAGTGTTTCTTAACGGTCAGTTATCTGAATGCTTAAAGTCAATAAGAAATACTTGGAGGAAGGATTTAGCTGGAATTAGCTTAGTTCAATTGAAGTTTGATTCATTTCTTTTGAATATCTTAAAATCATCCCAGATGTGAATCATCACTGCAGATTGAAATGACATCATTTAAGTATTATATAAAGCTATAGATTCAAGCTGGAATGAAAAAGCTCATAAAATAAAACTGGAGTGGTCGACTTTTAGTTCCTGATAGATAGTGAATTTTACAGTGTTTTCCTTTGTCCTTAATGGATACTTCTGTCTATACAGCTACTAAGCTGGTCTCTTTAGGGGTTTATACCCAGAAGATGATTTGTAGGGCTTCAAGCATCTTTCTTCAAGCAGATGTTCACTTTACAGAGTGATGTTGTGTCACAACACAGAGAAGTGCTGCTTCACTTTCAACATTTTTGCCATGGAAACCCTTCCTACAGCTACCTGCCCTTCCTCCACACCTATATCTGAACATTGATACTACAGATCTCTTCCGCAATTTTCAGAATTTTGTCTTTGAATTTCAAGGCTCGGATATTTCAATTACTAACACATCGTATCACTAAGTACAATAATGTTTCCAGAGGTGATGTTCACGAGATGCTGCTGGTCTAATGTGTAACCTGTGCTTAGCTGCCTATTCAGTCTTCCCACCAAGTGCCTGTTTTCTAGCTACTGCAGCAAACAGTATTCGTGAATGGAGCTCCTTTCCATACGCTGCGTGGGCCATGCTTCTTGCCGCTGGGCATTTCACTACAAAATCACAGATGAGATTATTCGGCTTCCTGTGCTCTCCCAGTCTGCGCAGCTGACATGTCATGTTAAGCCAGTTCTAACCTTTACAGCACTGACTGACCTTGGTTTTCAGTTTCACATGGCAGAAAAATGCCAAGGGAAAGTATAAGAAACTAGGAATTTATTCTATAAAAATGCAAGTTCTTAAATAAGTATTTTTAGGTTTCTGCTGCAGCAATGGAAAACAGCATTGCATAGGAGAAATGAAACCTTTCTTCTCTCCTACTTCAGCAGCTCTCCACTGACATAGGATTTCATTTTCTGCCCTGTTTACCTAAAAAGGTCCGTGGTTTTGGAGATGATATATAAATTAAATGTATTCCACTATTAGGCCAAAAGAGAGAAATGTAATATCATATGCAAATGAGAAACTGGACTCACATCTGAAGCCTCAGTCCTCAAAAGACAAGAAAATTATGAGCCCCTTAGCTAATGCAACAAAATCTTATCTCAACTTGTAATTATTCTTGATCCAGAATTACTCCTAGCATGCCTATTCATACAATGTCTGTTCACAATATAGCATTGCACAGACACAACACCGACATTTTTCCTGCACTGTTTTCTTCTCCTATGGCAAATGACTAACTACAAGTGTTTAGGCTTGACACGTTTCAGACTAGTTACACCATAAAAAATTAATTTTAGGCCTGGATATTCATGAAAGATACTTAAAAAATAAACGGAACTTAAACAACCATCTGAACTTAAATGTAAAAGATGTGTCTATCTCCTGCAAGAGCCATGAGGCTTAAAACTATGTGCTCTATTTCTATTAAGGAAAATCATTGTCAGATATAATAAAAATAAGCTGGACTACCAAGTCCCTTACAAATATATAATTAATTGGAGTCTTAAAAGGGACGAGGAGGCCTGTTTAGCGAAATGAAGAGGTTATAAATTATTTGAAAGTTGGGAGGCAAAAACGAGATGAGCCAAAAGAGATTTGTAAAGAACAAATCATGTTAAAATTGGCTCATTTCCTTCAGCAACAGGGTATCCAGCTATGTGGTTAGGGAGAAGAAATAGGCATCATGTATCTTGTCTTTAAAACATGACATTATTTCACATTACAGTCTTTTAAGCTAGGGAAACATGGTCTAGATTAAATTGCTATAAACTGGGTGCAATAGTGGTTGGATAGTACCTCCCACAAGACTTGCCAACTGTTCTCTGTCAAAATGGAAGCAAATATCAAATGACTCCCCACAGGGTCTTGTCTTTCATACAGCTCCGTTCAATCTTTAATTAATGAAAGAAGAGAGAGTAGGCTTCTGTGTAAAATTAGAGAAAACACAAAGACAGGAAGGACTATGTTGAAAGTTGGGACTAGCAATCAAAGAGATCTCAACGAAGTAGAGAAATGGTCCGGGAGTGATTCAGGAGGGAGAGGTACAAGTTGCTATACTTGGGAACAACAGCTGCAGATGTATCCAGCAGGGAACAACCAAGCAGACAGCATTCCTTCAGGAAAGGGCCTGGAGGCGATGGGGTATTACATGCTCCGGCACAATCGGCAACACCACGCTTTTGTGAGACAGGCAGATGTCACCATGGGATGTATAAATAAAAGTCCGTCCTGAAAAACAGGTGAAGCAATCCTGCTCCTCTAAGTGCTGGCAAGACCTCAGCAGGGTGCTGTGCCTGGCCTCCAGCACTTTGCTTCGGTAACAGGACAGACCGCCGGGGCAAACGCCAAGGGAGAGCACGCGGGAGGACCGGGGGTGTCAAGAGGGAGACCCGCAAGGCACTTCTGAAACAACCAGGCTTTCTTCCTCTAGAGAACGGTGGGAAGAAAGGAGTACCAGGAGAAATTATGCAATCTTACACATCAGGTGTGTGAGGTGTTGTACTGAAAGGAAAGGGAACAATCTCTTCTCCATGCCTGTGCCAGATATGGAAAAAATTAATGGGTCACCTCGTTTGCTCATCTACAGTCAATTCTTAAACAGTTAAGGTAGTAAGCAATCAGATTGGTCAAACTTCTGTCAAAAAATGGCACTAATATAGTTGATCCCACTTTGAGGAAGAAAGACCGATTGACTTCTGGAGGTGCCTCTCAGCTAGATGTTTTTATAAAAGTATATAGGCACATTCTGACTAAGGTTTGTCTGTATCAACATACACAATTCATTATTGGAAAAATTCCTTTTCAAAGGATGGGATGACACCAGCCAATACTTTGCAGTCAAACAGGACTGATTCTTGTTATAAACATTTCTTATAACACAGATACTAAAGGATGCAAAAAGTCTCTGTATTATGAGTACATATTTATGCAAAATTACATTCATTATTCTTTTCATTTATTTGCTAATTGCTAAAATAGTCTGGTAAAAAGACACTAAGAGTAGACAGAAGTATTTAGCTGGGTATTTAACCTCAAAGTGATACTGTGTAAATAGGTGTATTGTAAATATTTAAAATTCTATGACTAAGCCTCACATTAATCCTTATTAACAGACTTTGAGTGTGCAGACAAGGATATTACCCATGCTCCTTCCCTAAGCAATGTCCTGTGAGTAATGATGTTGATAAGTCCAACCTCTGAAAAAACAAGTGTATAATCTTCTTCTGTTTGCTTCTGCGGTGTGGGTCACTGGGTTACATGCTTGAAGCTGAAGTGGAATTAATTATTTTATTTATAAATACTATGTACATATAATTTCATAGCTATGGTAAAGTGAAAGATACAAGGTATTAAAGAATATTATGTGGTCCAGATTTACAATAAGTATCTCAGGTGGCTGGGGGGGCGATCCCATAGCAATCACCATAGAGGTGTACAGATGTGATTTTCCCATGCTTTTTTTTTTTAATAATATGCAAATGGGAACACTAATATTTTAAGGTTCTTACACTTTCTTCTGCCTGAGCACGAGAGGTTTAGCTGTTTATAAAATACTTACATTTTACAGGATTCATTTTCCTGAAGGAATTCTGAATTTTATAGCTTAATGCGTGGAGTTATAGCTGCATTCTTTTATTTTGTCTATAAATAAAGTGTATACATTTTGTTTTCTGTGTAAAACTTTTTTTGTGACAAAGACAAATGCAGTGGTTAGCTGAGTTTCTCTTAAGTAAATATGCCTCTAACATTCATATGAGCTTTTTTCAGATATTGAAAAACAGTGAAGTGCCTCATGTTTATATTACTGCTGAGACATCAAAGTAGCTTTTCATCTTTTTTTCCCCCTCTTCTGGTAAGTGCGAAAGAAAAACCCCATAGAAAAACAGGCAAATAGATTAGCTTAAGGAATAGCTCCTACAAAGGTGAGTCACAGCAATGGCACAGTATGGGCTGATAATGCACAATTCTGGTTTATAATGCATATAAGCTCTATTTAGTGAGTTGATTTTATTTAATATAATAGATCTCTCATTAGTGAAAATTTTTAAAAGGCAGCTTTAAGAAACCAGAACACAAAGAGGTAAATTATTTTTCAGTACAATCTAACAACTTGCAAGTGAGCAGGTGATCATGAACCCTCTGTTGTGAACTGCTTCTGATCTTGGATTAACAAAAGCACAGGTTATTTAGCGGGCTCAGCTTCCCTGCTTCCTCCCGCGTAACATTCAGACTCGTAATAAAGGCATCTGACAAGCACATGCCCATTGTGCATCATGCATTATGCACAGTCCCCTTAAGTCTCCTTTACTGCATGAATCTCTCTGAATTGCCTTTTGTCTCTCAAGTGCCTGGAGGACAGTGCCCAGTGACTGATGCCTCTGCCTGGGCAAACCCAAGAGTCATCCACTGAATAACATGCTGAGGGGGTCTCAGCTACTGAAAGAAAGGAAAGTTGAGAGGTCTCTGCCAAATAGGAAAGCATACATTTTACTGAGCAGCATTTCAATGCTGTAAAACTATTACCGTGCTTCTGTTAGCAATATTTGCCACTGGCTAACTATTTGATCCACACTGACAAAAATGTGCCAAGGCCAGCAAGTAAAAAAACTGCGAAGGTCAGTCATGTTAACTGTTCGACCCATTAGGTCAACCCATTACCATGCACAAAAGAAAGGTGATAATATTTGTGGATAAAGTGAAAAATCCAGGCAGTTTGCTGGGATATATGACAACAGAGTATCTCTCTCAGATGCTTTGTTGCCATTTCACGGGCAAAATGACTGCTCAATATTTGCTCAAAGATATTTAATCAAAACAGTCTGATCTGTGAATCATGAGGGTTTCCAATAGGAAAAAGCCTGTAATATACTTAAAATCAGCATATTTAGAAACAAACCTATTTTAGAGTTTTTAAAAAATGGTATGCCTACAAACACATATTTTTTGAGAGTTCAGTGCTTTCTAATTATAAAAGTGGGGTTTTTTCCAAAATTTACTAAGGCGTTTTTGCTGTATGAATCCCAGTGTATGCCTGCCAAAAAAGACAGGTTGTCAATTATTTTTTTCATTTTCACCTTAGCATCTAAAATATGTTTTCATGAACTCTGTATGAAACACAGGGCACTTTGTGTTCTCAGTCACACTATATATTTGCACCATTTCTTCGTGCAACTTGGTTGACATCACATAACATTCCTGATACCAAAATAACTGTTTCATTCAAATCACAGTGAAGTCATCAGGAGTCTTTCTGTTATCTTCAATGAACCTTGGATCTGGCAGGGATGAGTCAACTGAATGATATTAATTGATGCGAACAGGAAGAATGAAGGGAAGAACAAGTGCTGACTTGTGTACTATGCATCATTTATGTTGAGAATAAGATTACTGAGGCAACAAGGGAAATGGAGGGAGGAAAAAAATATTAGAAATCTGGATATTAAAGTAGAATATACTCTGTACCAAGCCACAGTCTGCATGAGAGAATGTCATAGCAAGTTATTTGTTACGCTTTATATCTCACAGAAAATAAGAGCTTTGTTATCAGGAGTGATTTCAGTATGACCTCCTCATGACAGAGGCATCATTCTTCCAATAATAAAAAATAATCTGAGAGTTTCTAAAACAATTGTTAAAAACTGTAGGTGACAACTTCCTAAAGTGAGTGATCCAGCATGCTGGACTCTATGTCAGATCTCATCCTAGCAATCAGAGAGAAATGGATATCACAACCCTAAAGCCTGCTTGTTCAAATGCCATCAGTGTAGCTCAATTGCATTTATATGCAAAAACTATAGGTTTAAATTGTTAAAGTAAAAATCTCATGGCTGAAGACATTCTCACAAGGAGGATAAATCATGAGAGAAATAAGGTAAGCAGGAAAACATAGCCGTGATATTTATGTGAACTTTTGGTCCCTGTCTTAGTTCTGCTGAACAAGAGAGACCAGGCTAATACAAGTAAAATGAAATCCCAGCATTCTTAAATAAAAACAGACATTAAAAATGAAAGGGAAAAGCAGACAACAACAAAAATATATTTGAAGCAAGGAATTTAGAAAAATACTAAGGGAAACAAAGAGGAGAGATCTTATTGCCAGCAGAGCAAAAGACAATTCAAAACAGATTTTATAGTGCATGTTATGGTTAGAAAAGATTTTCATGTTTCACTCAGTCCTTTGTAGATAGGGCTGCCTTTAGGACTGCTAATGAAATCATCAGCTAGACATGAATTTCTAGTGTCAGATTGTGGCACAAAGAGCAAATAAAGCGCTGCATATACAGGGGACACCAGGTAGGAATAACAAAAATGTTTTGCTTGCCAATGGAATAACCAGTACTGACATAATCTGTCTAGGTCTGCTACATTTGATTTCAAAAGATTCTGTAAAATTGAAAAAGTAAAGAAACATGAGAATAAGATTAGAAGTCACATTTTGTTATCAAAAACCTCCGGCAAATCAAAGTCTATTTATTCTATCTGTTCAAAGAAGAAGTTAAAAACTGACTTGATCTCTAAATAACATGCCTGTGGAATATTAATTTGATAACAGAGGGATGTACAGTCTCTCAGACAAAGATTCACATGCCAGAAGTCGGTCATGACAAATTCAGAGGTGGGGGCAATTTGTTAGGCAGAAGTTAATGTGGACAAATATAGCCAGTTGGTAAAATGCAGACTTCTAAGTGAGGCTAATTAATAATAGAATCTGCACCTTGTGCATTTTATGTGGGCTAAAGGAATATATCATATTTGTAACCAAGAATTAATTGCTATTATGAACTCTTACACATCTAATCAAAGACTTACTACCCCAGTTACAACAATACTAATGCTTATTGTCCAAATTCTATTATTGCAGAAAATGCCTCATTAATAGCACGTTTAAAATTGTTATCCATGCACAGTGAGTATCTACCCTGTTTCACCAGTGTTGTGCTCCCCCTTCCCCTGCTCCTCCAGATCCTAAAGGCAGCAGTGACAACTGCTCACAAGAGGAAAAGGTGGGGGAGCTGGGATCAGAGGTCAGCATCCTGCCTTCTTCACCATGAGGTGTATGATGCTGGTGGTGGGTTTCCTCCTCCTCCCTGCTCTAAGGTCTGCATGACATTGGTTCTGATCGTTTTTAATACATGCTATACTGTGATCTTCATCAGTCTGCAACTCCACATTATATCCTCATATACTGTGGTATACACAGTATGTATTGCATATTCTAGATATTTGCTGTTCTTTTTGTTTTGCCCTAAAACTGGTTTTATCTGATTTCCAAGGCTACGTTCCTTGGCAACGTTGGCAATTTGTTTATAGCACTGTTTATAGCCTCTGCTGTCATCCCCAGGCTGTGCATTCAAGGCCTTTACTACCATCCTTTGCCTGTTCTCCTCCACTCTATATTATTATTTGGGGGTCAAAGATAGTTCACTCTACACAGAATAACAGATTATTATTACTATCTATTACTTACAGAGATGCAACAAAATTATTATAACACTGCACCATGCAATTGCACAGAGCTAACCTAAAGCTAAACAAGTTAGGTAATATTCAACTGCTCGTTAGACAAACAAACTAAAACACATCTCCAGGCAAGCCCAAAGAAGGGCAGCCAAAGCAAGCCTGGCAGGGCTCAGCTCTGGGGTTTTGCAGGGCTAATGCCATGTCCGTAGCTTCTTGCTAGCAATGGCAATACCAAATTTACTGCACTGCAGAGCTACAAATCAACTGACCAACAATAAAGTGAATTCTTCAAAACTTAAATTTAGAGCTCAAATTGTATATAAACTTATTTAAATGAGAATTAATTCAGGAAGGTACAGGCCATTGCTATATAGGTAGTAAGTGTAGATGACTGTTATGGTCCCTTTCTGGACTTACAGTCTCCAACTGAAAGTTTAGAATGTCCTGTGCCTTGAAGAGCTGACTAATTCCTCCTCAAAATTCATGTTTGCATGTAAAACACGGAGCGGGTAGAACAAAATAGACTTAATTGTTTCTTTTTCAAAATTTTGCCTTTGGACTGTAGGCACTGTTTGAGATACCACAAGTTGGCAGCAGTATCATTCTCTCTCAGATGAGCTTTGCATGCAAAGTTCTAGCTTTGTACAGGAAAAAAGAACAAAGGTTTTAAACATCATAGCATAGCTATCTTTGTAAGCAGAAAAGTAACTTTTTGGTTTTTCCTGCGGTCAGTGATCTTTAAAGACCTGGAACAAAAGGTGATGTGATATTCAGATCATCTGATCACACCTGAAGTTCAAACTAAGACCAGCCAGATGGAAAAAGCAGCTTTTGGGTCACTAACTTTCAGCAGAAGGACAACTTTTCTTGCATGTATGGATTCTTTTTACTACTTTTTATTTCTCTACTTATTCTACACCTGTTCCCCTACATATCAGGTACTACTTTACAGCCTGCCCTTTAGCTGATAGGTGATACCTTCTGGGGTTTTATAAAGCAGTTCTGGACCAGGTGGCCTTGCAGAAGTAATTCCGCACCAGAGACAGAGTCCCCTTTCTGGTGTGCGCATCTCATATTTGCTGCTGGATGACCTGCCAACCTCTTCTAAACATAGGCATGCTGTGCGCTACACTAAGCCTTTTCACCAGCCAGAAAAGTTTGGTTTTTCCTTACTAACAGGAGAGTCAAGGCTGTGTTTAAAGTTAGCTTTATGCATTAGATAACCAAAGCTGTTCCCTTTTAGCACAGAACTTCAGGGAAGAGGCAGTGCAATATTTAGTTGGTTTGGAACACTAGGTCTATGCAAATAAGTGCATTACAATGCTATTATATTTACAAGAGCTGAATTAATGTGTAATCATCTGGTTTTGTGTTTAAGCTGCTTAAAATATATCTGATAAATATCTATTACATATAAATAAATATGTTTGTATATTATCTTTAAATAGATATTTAAGAAATGATATATTTATCAGAAAATAAAGATAGTCAAAAGGTAAGTAGCAAACACCTTAGGAATCAACTGCCGAAATGGCTACTACCAAGTAGCTAGAGTTTTCAATTAATGTGGACAGCATTCCGCTTTCCTAGGCTCCAAGCCTCGTCAGTTCACTGCTGGAGCAATAATCCAGTGAAAGAAATTTATTGAAACACTGTTAAAGGGGGCTAGAACTTCCGTAGTATGACCCTATCTGTGATGTACACTAACTACCAGTATACCAATGACTGCCTATAGACCACAAAAGGCTTGAGACTAATTTCTTAAGAAACAACAAAGGTAAACTAGTGAAATATTACTTTGTTAATGTACACTTTGTACTGTTCACACTGCTCCAAAAGCATCTTTAGCAACATATCTTAATAATATTCCATCAATTGTTAGAACTGCTGCTGCATCCCAGGGGGGATGAGTTTCTCGGATATCTTTATCTAATACAGTTTTCTGCATGGCAGCATCTTTCCCACCAGGAGTCCTCTTTAGTATTTCTCTTGTCAGGGTTCTTTCTTTCCCTTTGATGAGATGTCCCAGCCATGTCAAATACTGTTACTTCAGGGCTCTTCTAGCTCCAGAGTTATCAAGCACGGTGTCTTCACCCTATGACTACCAAAGTTACACCAGCTCCTCAGTGTGTCAAACAAGTTTATTATTTTATCTTTCAGTTACTTTTAGTTCCACAGAGTGCTTGCTAAAAATTTTCCCTTGGTCTACCAACTGCTCCTGCTGTTATATATATTAGCCTTAATAAAATCCATTAGTTATGCACAGTGCTTTCTTCATTAATGAAATATAGTAACGTTGGTGGGATTGGTCTAATGTGTGGCTAAGCAATTGTCAGGATTCTATTCAGTTTGTTATAAAATTGAATGGACGTAACATAAAAGGAGTTAAATTATTACTATCTAGAAATTGTAACATTAAATTCAAAAAAGAATTGCATTCACAATGATTTTTAGCAGATTTAACCACTGATGTGATATGGCCTTCATATTATTTCCTCCGTAAAATACTGTGGAAAAAAACGTATTACAGGTTTTTGGCTTCTGTTATGTCAATGATTTAAGGTGAAATCTTTCTTAGCTTTGCTTGAAACAGATGCACTGAATACCGTAAACACAAAAGTAAATATTGTGGCAGGTTGAAAAATAAACAAGGCTTAACTCTTCCTGTACTTTGCCCTGGGGAAGCAATTTACACCAGAGCACAAAAGATTCAAAACATTGTTGCTAGAGTAACTTAGTGAAGAATTCTTATTCACTGGTGTTTTATCCCTGTGCACATACATATATATATGTATGTATACACACACACGCGCACAAAATTCTAGACCCTAAAAAAGCAAATCAACAATTCTGTGAAGACAGCATGAATTGCTGACACACTGGAATCTGGCAATTCTTCTTCTTCATACTGCACCTAGCCACAAGCTCATACACACATTTAAAAGATTTCCCATGTCCAGAGTAGTTTATTCTAAGAAATCATGGAGGGGGAGGGTGGAAATCTTCAGTTGCTGTATTTGTAATATTCGTCGGTAATCTCTCTTCCCTCCTCCAAGAACCCTGACTTTTTCAAAAAGGCAGAGTGCTGGAGTTTCGTAGGAGAAATGGGCAACAGTTAGGAGCCAATTGCAAGAGAAGCTACGGTCATTGGTGAAGGGAAGTTGACCTGACCATCCAAAGCATAACGGATTACAAGATGGAAAGAATGGGTTTATGTAGAAGATTTACTGAATGCTTTGTAATAAATATGACACTATTTAAGACAAATTACCAAGAATGTACCTTTATGCACCACTAAAAACATTGTTGGGGTCATCTCCTTCACCCTCCATTTCACAGTAAAGAAAACTGCAGGGTCAAAGACTCAGCTGCATAAATTCATGAAGATATGCATCCTTTGGAGGCCATGTGGTCCATTTTCACGTTTTGAAAACCCCTGCTAAATAGCAGAGACAATACTTCTCAAAATCAGTCACAGTGTGCTCAGCAATCATGTGAATATCCATTTACCCAACTTGCCTTCAGTTTTTAGTTTTCACCATAATATAAATTACTACATCAGCAATTATTGGTAGCATTCATGATTCCTTCCTCATATCTCACGTGGCATCCAAGTGTATACGTCTTTCAAATGCTGTTTTCCTTTGCAACACTCCCTGAAATCTATGTAAACGCTACCTAAAACCATTACATAATATGAGCAGAAGTAGATAACATGCTATTCTGAGTATATTTCTTTAACTGCCTTTGCAGCCTGTAGATGAAACCTATTCTTCCCTTATCCACTCTAGAATATTTTGCACTTTACAGTTCACCTCTCAGAATGATTCAATTTTTCCATTTAGTCTCGCTTACAACACTAAACTCCAATCAAATGTTAAGCTAAATGTTGCCAGTGCTTTAGTTTGTGGTGATAGTCCTAATTCTGGTCTCATAATGTACTCCTGCATGTGCCCTGACAGTAAAAATCATGCAAATAAATAAGAAGTTTGGCACTTCTGAAGGACAGAGTTTGTTGCCAAAGCGTTCAGTACTGATCTTATGAACTTCTTACCTCTAGCTGGTGCCAAAGATGAGACCAGACTTCCCTTTTCATACAGATGCCCTCACAGAAATGCCACACTCCTTATCAAAGTGACTCTTTAGTGCCACAGAATACTAACATTTCTACAGAAGTGATTACGGTTTTGGCTTAGTGGAAACCTAGGTGCGATGCTGATTCCAGTTCCATTTAACAGTGTTTGACAGCAACTAAGCCCAAGGATGAATCAGAGTTGACATATTTAGAACAAAGTAGTGGAGCACTTGACTAAGCCAATAAATGGTTCCAGCTGGGACTTGTCCTGTGGTTGGTGATGAGGACATTGGGGGCAGGTTCTGTGGCAGATAACTTTAGCTAAGGATATTTGGCATTTACAAGAAGCAGTAAATACTTTTTATCAATTATTTTTTTAAATGCAGATTTTTTTTCTCTTTTGTATCATTTTTATTGTATCCCACCCACTCCACCCTCCCCAAAATGTGTGTTAGGTAGGAGCAGCTTGTATTTATTACTATGCTCAGACTCAGAAACTGAGAGTTTCAGTCATTAAATGCAAAACAAACTATGATACAAAGCTCAACTGAAATAATTTGTAGAACGTATTTGAGAGATATGGATAGAGAAGATAGAAAATATTGGTCACTTTCAGTCTACACATAATATTGAGGGTAGTACCACAGTAACTAGGGGAAAAAATAAAAGCATCCTACTGGAATTTTAAATAGTCTTTTAACACTTAACCACTTGCAGGATGGTAACTGACTTTTTGATATTAATAAGAAAATTTTGTGATAAGTATAACCTGTAAATATTTAATCAAAGTTCTAGCATATCCTGTTCTGCTTATGTTCTCCCTCCTCACCGGAGACTGACCACCTTTCACCACTTGGCAGAGTACAACATTAATATTGAGAACGCACATTCTGTTTTCAAAATTGCATGTGAGCCCTTCTATATTATATACACAGAAGTATAACTGAAGGTCTTCTAATAGTTTTTTTTTTACGTATGTGGTGTAGAACAAATAGAATAGGAATAGGTAGTTTCAACCACTAGCCCAGACAGATTGGAGCGGGGGGGGGATAATGAAAATTTTTGTATGCCACAGTTATAACCATGGTCTCCTCATCACTACCAAATGCTAATAAAATATCATTCATCTGCCTCTTGTTCTGTTTGTTCTTCTCTTTCAAAAAGCAGACATGCTAGGTGTTTTGAGTTTACTGGCTTGATTTTCTCATCTAGATCCTGCGCTGCATAATATGATACATACAGTACAGTATAATTTCTGAAAACAATGACATTTTGTACAACATAAAAATATCATTCTCTGTTTTCATCTTCTTATGCTGATTATGAAATCTGTATCCAGACAGGCAGGTTTTTTGCACAAACATTTTCTTTCACTTAATTCATACTAATCTGCATTCCACATGCAGTCTTACTACATATATCACCTAAATTCCCTATTTTTTTCTCTGGCTCCACAAGAGATTATTATTAATATTACTTTTATTATTATTGTCATTGTTTTGTCCCTTCTCTCCAGATTCCAAGTGAAATACAGGGAGCAGAAGAATCGTATTTTCTAGACTTTGGTCTGCACTAAAGAATAATGCAGCTTATCTAACATAGTTCATACATATTCAAACCAGTTTTCAGCCAGATTCTCCTCAGTATTGTTTTGTCTTCCTCCATCTTCATACTTCCCTCTGTGTGTCCTGCCATAGACAGGTTTATCAGCTTTCCAGCTTCGACTTAAACAATAGCACCAAAACAAGTATAATAGTCAAACAAGAAGTGCTTCTTTTTCCCTTGAAATATCTATTAAGCTTTATCTCTTACATTTATAAAATTTGGTTACTTATATAGAAAGCTTTGTGTTTTTCAAATATGGACCGAGAACAATCTGGTTTTCAATTTGCAGTTAGGTGGTAGGATTTCAGGTGACAATATCAATGCACTTACTAGCAGTGGGAAAAGAGAAGAGTTCACTGTCACGTCTAAGTACCGATTGCTCAGCGAGGTGAACGAGGATGACGGCACCTCTTGATAGGCTCTGCCTCCCAGTGATCCTCAGCCTGAGTCGCGGGATTTCAGAAGCGCTCCCTGCTGCCATCAAGCATAGCAGAGAGGAGAGGTACAAACCGACGCACAACGTGGTACTTGCCCCATGCGCTGCCTGCGCAACAGCAAGCGTTGAAGGCCATTGTCCTGCAGTAGCTCTCTGAAAATCTGTGTAAGTGGCATTACAACAGCATCACTGACTGCAGCAGGACTCATTTGGTCCTATGTCTTTACTGCTCAGACTTTTCCAACAGTAAAAGTGCAGTGCTGCTAGATGAAATATAACTGCGGAAAACGCTCCACCCATTAGACTCCAGTCTAGACAGGCCATTTAAGCTAGTACTGGGTCTCACCAGTGAAACGATAAGCTTTGTTACTAACCATGTCTACGTGCAAGAAGCCATTGCAGAATGCAGACTGACCAAAAACACAGTTTATAGGAGCACTGTGTAAAGACATCTTGCCTTAAGCCTCTGTGCTCCGTGAATTTAGGACTATATGGACACAGACAGAAAAGAGACTTAAGAGATACTTATACTACTTCACCAAAAGAACCTTTAAAACTACTGAATTGGATCCCTCTAAAATACTAATTGCTATTGATTCCAATGAAAGGACTGAGTAGAAATTACGCATTGGGAAGGGATTCTTCCTAATCCTATTTCTTGTTTTCTTCTTCTCTACCACTATGTCCATTGTTACAACAGTGTATCTTGGTCACACTTTAACTACAAGATTTTCCAATTCATGAACACCAGGAAGAATAACAGCAGAAATGTCACATCGTTTTCTACCAACAAATGATTACTCCTGAGAGCATAGTCTTTGTTCAATCTAGCCGAATCTTTTACTACTTCAGGGAAGGAATGAGAAAGCAAGTCTGCTGAAGGAAAAATAATTAGCCATTGTGGTTTACAGTAGAATGCTAAAACCTCTCTTTTTCAATTTGACAGGCTTCATGTAGGGGTATCTCTTTAACCAGCCATTTCCTTACACCTGCCGAGCACATGCAATATGGTGCAGATCCTGAGCTTCCCGCAGTTGTGGGGACTTCAGTCAGTGGAGAAGTCTGAAGAAAGTTGTCTTTCTGAAATCAGAGGCAAATAAACTTTGATGGTAATAGCTTTAGTAAGATTTTGTTTGGGCTTGACCTGTTAAGGACTTGATGGATTTTCTATAAGGCCCCATCTGACATATTTTCAATATACTTTTACCTACCCAGAAACATGCATTGGTAATTACAAATCTGAGGATGTCTCAGCTTCAAATGAATCCAACTTTCCCTACCAAGCTAAAATATTATCTCCATTAAACAAGTGTTCAGCATCACAATACAACATTCCTCCAATTAAACTGAAATGTGTTATACAGCGCATAATAATTTGGGGACTAAAAGTGTGAATACTTTTAAATGTGGCATATAATTTTCTAATGCAGGATACTTTTCAAATATGATCTCCTGCTGAAATTGTATCTAAAAAGTAGAAACCTGTCAATAATACCCATGTGTCCTATAAAATGTTTTCATTTCTTTCATGGTATGTTATGCTTCATCAGTTTTCTTAATCCTGGCTGCAGTTCACGTTGCCATGCTGAAACAGCTCACTGAGCAGTAATTTATCTCTTGACTGTGGCATAACAACCACAAATACAGGTTATTCTGGGAGCGAGGATTTGCATTGCATAAACTGTATTTTTAAAATCATTTTCAAATGAGATTAATTCATGATAGGGAAATTATTCCTCTATTTTTGGATCTGGTTTCCAGATCCACTTGAGGCTGAGTCTTGAGTGTTTTGTTGGGTATCGGGCAGAATCTTCATTTGAGGATTAGGGATTTCTGTAAAAACGAAATGATACCGCAAGAGAAATGAGAAGATGTTTCCCCCATTTACTTTAATACCTATTTAAAATTGGCATTGGAAAGATAATGACAGATTGCATTTTAGCTGAATTTTTCAGCTGTGCACTAGATGACTTGTATTTCTTTTCAATTAGGCTGACTGCTTTAGCGTGGTAGGAGATTACTTCTCCCGCATGCTGAAAAGATATTAACAATTAAAATGGAGGGGGGAGCAAGTAGCAGAGGATTATTGCAGTTTTCTTTGCCAAATGACAAGGGTTTCTCTTTGTAAGTATCTTGTTTTAATGTTTGCTATTAAGCGAGGATGGTATGCATTGAATAGATATAATTATTACGAGAAAGTATATTTTTTACAAATGTAAATATTTACATAACAGTGGTGCTTAAATAGCTTGTCCTCGTGCATCAGAAGGGAGCAAAGTTTTCTTCAGGCATAACACTGTGCGAAATGTGCTTCTCAAGCTTTCAAGGCCCAGATATAGTAAACAACACTCTTCCTCCTGCTTCTTCCCCCAAAGAAAGGAAGAAAACCGAGGGACGCGCGAGTGCCTCCCCTCTGGTGTCAGAGAGGCTGGGGTGTGCTGTAAGGGGGCACAGGTCCCCCTACAGCCTCAGCCACCCGCCGGCAGCACCTTCCTCCTCCTCTCCTCACGGCAAACCTCACCCAAGTTCCCTCTACCATGTCTCTGCATTACTGAGGTACTCCTGGTGGCTTTCTTACAAATAATTATTGATTTTGTCAATGGGAATAAAACTCAGTAATAATAATAGCAAAATCTCACTTTAGGTACTATGCAATTAACAAAACTCTCCTCTCGAAACTCCCCTCCTGAGAGAAGAGGCAGAGATATTGCAAAGATCAGTGGGATCCTGACAGTTTTTTGTTCTCCCAAAACAACTCCTTAGGGTTTTTTATTTTTTTCTTTTGATTACTAAAGAGTTTTTGAATGTAGATTGCAGAGGTATTCTACGTTGCCAATGCCTTTTAAGAATCTCTGAATATCTGTGAAGCACTGGCTTACCTTGATCTACTCTATTTCCATCCTGCTGATTTTTCCATACAGGCTTATATTAATCCAAACCTACGTTCATTTACTAAACATCTCAGCAACCAAATGAACATGTAGCAATCATAATTCCATTTCCATCACAACAGGTAGTGGCGCAGTTGGCTCCAAATGATGTCCACTTTTATCCCAACTCCACACATCCGAATCCCATTGTTATGATTTATATCAGCTCATGTCTAGATTATGTCTATACGAGGGTGATGATTTTTTTTTTTTTTAAAGAAAAAGAAAGAGAGGTGTGTGGAGAGATGCCTACACACAACATCTAACTGTGTTAAGTCAACAAAGTTCACTTTGGTTTTGTGTAAAATTACCAAGTCCCACATACAACTTTTTTTTTTCAGCCTTCTCAGAACCACTCAAAGTCTTGGTGAAGTACATAGATACAGTGGCTTTTTCTTCCAGAGCTAACCCAACCCAGCACTATTAACTTGCTACCTTATCAATATTCCTAGAGAATCTTCTGAATTATTATCTAGTAACAATATTCACACCTTTTTTTGATTAATGCATATTTGAAAACAATCTCTAGGATCCAGATCTTCAATTTCAGTAAATTTGCATAGTGCAATTGATCTTAGATATACACCAATTAACAGTGTTTGAAAATGTAATTCTAGACTGAATTAACTCTCGTAACAGCTCTGACAAATTTTTCGTTCATGTGGTCTCAGGATAGACAAGTATAATTAGCTTCAAAATCCAAGTACTGAAGTCCAAATGACAGTGGAGAAAAAAGACTACGTGTGGCATTTTACCTTGTACAACACCTTCAGAAAATTCAGGAACAAACATTTTATGTTCTACACCCATTTTCTTTTTTGAGAGAGAAATTCTACTAGTAGCAAAGATAATTCTGAAATTAAAAATGTCTTGATATCTATGCATACACACACACACATATATACACATCATTTCATATTTATATTAGTCATGTATCTGTAGCCTGATCTTCTCACATCCTTTTTAGACTAGTATAACTCTGCTAACTTCAGAGCAGCTATTCCTGATTTATATCAGAGCTAACACTCATCAGAATTACGCCTGTCCTCATCTTTCACATGGAAAGGTTCTAGATCAAAATCCTCATGCCAGGTGAAGATCTCAATCTTCTTTTACAGTTGTCTTGATCAATTTGAGTAATCCCTATGTTTTGTGGGATTTTACTTCAAAAAACACAACTGAATTTTTGGAAGTCAAAGAGAAGGGATACACAAAGTGCATAGGCAGAACGGATTTGAGGCAAAAAACCTCAATTCTCATTTGAAGCCAAAATGGACCAAATAAAATGTTCTCTGAAAGTACTTGGGAACAGTATTTATGAAATAGGCTTAGAAACAAACTGCCCTGTGTGGTGGTTATGACAGCAATTACTATTAACCATCTGAACAGATGCATGTTGTGCTAAAAGCTGCAGTTTAAAAAGCAAGGTGAAGGTCAGTACGTGTAAATCAGGTTTCTGTGTTTGTCAGGTTTGTCACTGAATTAGATGCTTTGAAACTGCTAATGATAATTTATAGCTATTAAATATTGTTCATAACAGTCACGTGTCTATACAGATACAATACATGCTTTAACAATAATTCTCTTGGCTATGCAAAGTGTTTTGTCCTTCTCCCAGCTTTTCCTCAATGTGCATGAACCCAGGAGCCCAGGGATCAGCATCTTGGAGTTGTCCATTATTGACTTCTCTGCTGACATGACCAGAGTTGCAAAACAACATTAAACTAGGAGTGCCAGCTGCAGTTATTTTTTTATATACTGGAACCATGCAGAGATCTCTGTGGATTCCTGGAAGAAGATTCCTATGTATCCTTATTGGACAAACTGTTTAATTAATTTTCTGATTCTTTTTAGTATATTTCTAACAGTTAGGATTGCTTCTGAAATGATAAAAAATTCTGCATTTATGCCAATTAAATTGATCTAATATTATTTTTCTTTAAATCCTAGAAAAAGAATAATAATTTATTCATAATAAAGGAGTGAACTTGCACTCAATTCTATTTAAAGAATAATAGTTATAATGGTGTGAATTCAAGAACTATATTAGGATCCAAGACATTAACAAATAAACCATTGCTGTGCAGGAAGTCAGTAACCATCCACAGGAATCATCCAATCATCCAGTAATCATAAGTAAATTACCAAGGACAGAAAGTAATGGTGGACATATCTAAAGTTTATTTGGGGTTAGTTACGTTTATTTACTCATTAACAGCTCTTTACCAATCCTTAGTCCATCTTTCTTAGAAGTTTTTATTAAAAAGATTATTGTAAAGATATTTACAGTGAGGATCAATGGTGCAGGATTTTAAATGTCAAGCTCCCACTGACAGTCTGCTGTGTTATGGCACTGGGCTGTAACAACAGACACCTAGAAAAATTCCAGCCACTAACTTGGATGCTAAACTTGGAACCAATCTTAGGACAGCTCTACAAATAATCCAAGGTCTACAATAAGGAAGAAAAGGGATTTTATACATATGTATATATATTTCTGGTTGGTTTTTTTTTTGTTTTTCTGGAATAATAAAAATACATTTGGACCATAATTACAAGCAACACCTATGTGCAACCGTTCCATTTATACACAGGAACTCGTGGAGAGAATGTATTTGTCCCCTTCCTCTACTGCTAGAAAGAAGCCATTTTGTTCACATCACACCTTAGTTTGCATTTACATGGCTTGCTATATGGTCATGACAACAACATATTTTTCCAGTTCACTCTGGGATGAGAGCTGAGAAAGAATAAGCATACTTTGTTGGAGAAGAAAGTCACATGCAGGCTTATTTTAGTTCATGTAGACTGAATGTACACTAGACATTTTCAGTAAACTGGCAGAGTCACTATCAGATAAATACAAGAGTTATCTACTGAACTACCAGAGACGTAAGACACTACAAAAAATATCTGGACTAAATAGCTCTCTGTGCATCTAAAGAAGTTGCATGTGTGTACATACACACCCAGAGAGAATAAATGAGGTTGGGAGGAACCCCTGGAGGTCATCTGGCCCAATGCACTGCTCAGATCTCCCAACTGACCAGCGCCCAAACTAATTGTGAAACAAAGCAAAAGGAACAAGAGAAGGATCTTCTGTGTAGAAAGGCTATAGGACTGCATGAAAGAAAAAATTCCCTCAGATGGGGAAGGCAGCAATGCTGCTCTCCATTTGTTGGTACGGCATTTCAAAATCATTCAGGGAAGGCAATTGGTAGAAGTTCTGTCTTGGAGAGTTTCCAAGAGAAGCCTCTCAGTATTACGGTGACATATACTCTTTCTTTTTCTTAGGAAGTTCCACTATTGAGTTCTTGCAGAGTTATACATCTGCAACAGTCACTGAAAATTCTAAATAAGGATTTCTGCAGACAAAATAACTTTATAGAGATTCCCTAAAAGCTGAGAAGAAAGAATCATTTAGCTCTAAGACCAAGCAATTTATTTATTGAATACTGAGAAATTATGTAAGCTACAAGACAGAGGAAAATAGAGACACCTCACTCACTGTCAGGACATGGAATTTTTTTATTTCCATGTCAGGACATGGAAATTATTTTATTTTATTATACATGCATATTTATGCTTAAATACACAAATACAGAAATAAAAGGAAGAGAGGTACCATTATATTGAGGAAAAAGTGAATTAATGAACCATCAAGCAATACTCTCTCCAACAGTACTTTCTAGACCTCACAAATGTCTTTTTAATTCCTTACATTTCCAACCTTTAAGGCTTTACAAAATGGCTTAACAGTTTAAATAGTGTATATCGCAGCTGTTACTGCTTCACTTTTCCACATTTAATGTTTGTAATGGCACTCACTTTCAATGAAAAAGTAATACTCAAAAGTAGAAAGTCACAAGAAAACGTCAAGAGCTTCTTATAGACAAATAGTTCCAGTAACAAGAAATTCCAGATGTAGTTTTAAGTTCTTCACCTACAGATCTAATAGCACCACCTTGGCCAGTACTAAATGTTGTTCATTCCAAACTAACTAAAAATACTGCTGCAGGTGACAAACACCTGGTCTCCTCACCTCTGCCAAAGTCAACACTGCAGTGGCTGTGAAAAATAAAGCTCTGTATTACTTTATAGGTAGACAAAAATGTTCCAATACCTTATTGAACAAAAAAAACCACACAGAGGCATTTGATAAATCTTTGCATATCATCACTGTTCTCTATCCTGAGCACTTCGGAACTAGAATATGTGCACATATATATGAATTTATATATATACACACGCACACACACACTTTTCAAGAGAGTCAGGCAAAGTAAATTTCAAAGCATAACAGTCACCCCTAAAGACTGGTCTATTACAGGCAAAAGACATTGCAGTACCATTGCAAACCTGCTCAAGGTATTTGGTTTTACTCTGAAAGAAATTTCAGCAGAATATGCATTTCACCAAACATACTCTCAGCTGCCCCCAAAAAATAGCGTTGCAATTTTCCTGAGTACAGCTGAATTGAAAAACACATTCTGTAATTTTTACTGCAGAAGCCCAGTGATGCTGTTTGATCACTCGGTTTCTGTAGACCACACAGTTTCTACTCTATACAGATCAGAGAAGACATAATGGGGAATTCTGTCAGCTGCTTCCGAAGTGCTGCAGGCTCACGCTGAAGTCCTTGAGACTTCATTTTATTGAGGTGCCTTAATTGCACTGAGTCCTACCAGCCACAAACACGTAGGCCTGCGGCCACGTGCAGCCCATGCATTCGTTGTCTGGGTGAAGACTTCAAGATTAGGCCATTATTCAGAATAAACTGCATGTCAAATCAGATAGGAGCAAAATTTTGCTGAGAATAAAACCAAAGCAGTCTTGCAAAACTCTTATCTTGATCCAATCTTATTTTTCATTTATGCTAACAATATAGAACAGGTAGCTTGGAGCTCTTTATCTTTTCAGTGATTATACCATTCTGTATTCTGTAAGTACTTCATTGTCCTCAGTTATAAATGAGCTATAACAGAATTTTAATAAAATTCAGGAAACATTTTCTGATTCATGTTTGCTATTAAACACGAGTAAAATGAAATTTATTATGTCAGTTGGGATAATACATTTAATACCGATAATGATAGATCGCTTAAGATATTAACTTCTAATCAGATGTTACTGAAATATGTTTCAGCTTATAAACACTTAAGTATTTCGTTAGGCTGTGCTCTGGTTCTTTACTGTACAACAGAAAACATAATCGAATAACTAGATTTTCCGTACTGTAACATGTTTTGTTAAATTCATTCAACCAAGCAACTGCAAGTTCAAGAAATTAGTTCTTTCCTACCAAAGAGTACATCAGTGTAATATGTTGAGTAGCTTCTGCATGATACTAAAGAAAATAGAGATTTCACTTCTGCAAGCTGTATTTGTTGCAAGAACTGCCTCATGTTTTCTTTGTATCTTACATAGGCTACTGAATCAGACTGCCTTGGACAGAAGATAGCTGGAAATATTGAGCACGTGCTCATTTACAGAGCATTACTTGTTATATATGCACGTTGTATGTCTATATATTTCATACTTGTTCTGGTTTGATAATTACATAATACAGACTGCATTTAATTAATCCTGATCCAATAGTCCAGGTTGTTTTTAAATAAAATCATTAATTACATTTTTATTAGTCAAATTTCAATCCCGTAAACCTTTATTTTAACCTTTTATCTGAATTTTGGCCGAAGTACTGCAATTTACTCTTGATTTATGAACATACTGTCATTGTCTACCTTGTCCCTTGGAGGAGTAATTTGCTGATCAGTTATTTGACAAGTACTGGGAGAAAGCCATTGTCTCTCTCTTTGCCCAGCTGTTCCAGGCAGCAAGAATAAAGGGACACTATAAACCATTTTACCTTCCTTAAAGTCCACAGAGAACAACAGATTCTGCTCCTTTGTGCAAACCCCAATCCCTCAGTCCCATATCTAGGTGATATTTTTACACCAAAGTTCAAAGGTTTCAAACAGAGCTTAAAAATATCATGGCTTTTTCAGCACCAAAACTTAGCCACCTTCTTGTTTCCCTAAGGCTGTATGTAATAACTCAAGAGAAGACCAAAATTCAGAGCATGAACCAAATTCAGTGCGGGTAAAATTGCCAGGAAAAATGGACACATTCAGAAATCTGCTTTACAGCAAACAGAAAGTGTTTTTTCTTAGGGACTGTCCATAGAGCTCAGCTGGGGACAATAACATGCAATATTTTAGATTTGCTCTTGAGAATCCTGAGAATTTGCTAAGTCTCTGTGTTCAAATGTTTTCCTCTTTGTAAATGTCATAGCTGACTTATTAAATGCTTCTCTATTGTAAAGTTACACTGAAACAAAAGCCATATTTAAAAATCTGTCCTTTTATGTGTGGAGAAGCTGAAGCTGGAAGCCTTTTCTCAACAGCCTTTTCTCTCCAGAACAGAAGCTGGAGCCTTTTCTCAACATCTGTCCTTGCTAAATACTGACTTTATGCTACTGTTATTGCTAAGGGTGAAAGATGCATGCTAGCAACATCATGCAAGCTATTCAGGTGTTGAGGTTGTTTTCTTTTTTTGATGGAGTTTTAAGAGAAAGAAAAAAAAAAATAACATTGATCAGAATGAGATGGACAGCCTATCATGTACAGCCTGAACCAGGACAATGGGTAATTTGCTTCAAGACAGTTATAACCCTTGAAACAAGCTAGCTATAAGAAAGTGCTAGGATTTTGAATATAACTGTCTCTCTTCAATATCACAGTGTTCTACAATAGGAAGTGATAACTTCACATATTGTAAGAGTCCATTTAAAGTCACATAAAGAATTTTAAAATATATCTCTATCTGATGTGATGCAAAAGCCTGGAAACTTCTCTAAGAGGCTTAGATAGAATGCGGCACTTCCAATACTATCTTCTCTGTAAGGTAGCAGGAACTTTGGGCACTGAAAAACAAAGAGCAAGTCACGACATCAGTTCTTTGGCCTACGTTATCCCCATGTGTTTCCAGGGCACCGCTTTACAGGTCCAAAACTTTCATCGCCAATGAGTATTACCGAAGTATTTGCTGTGCTGGAACTATAAAAACCCAAATGTGTTAAAGAACAGTGATTCTTAAATTAGGTCAATGGTCATATTTAATCTTTAAGAAGAGAACTGATCCTTCCTAGACTGTAACCAGTCCATTCCCGAGTTAACAAGCAGAGAATATAGGACGTGTTTTCCCATTTAAGCTACATGGTGACTCTCAGTGTACCACCTCATGGAACTCAAAGATAAATAAGTATTTCAAGCTGTCACCTTGTACAGCCCTGGGAGAGACTCAGAGGTTTATTTGGTTGCACAGCAGAAACTGGAGAAATAAAGCATCTACTTAGTTTAATTTATATTTAAACCCTGGGCAACTGAATTTCAAGGGAAAAAAAAAAAACAGACAACTTGCTCTTACAGGCTACTACCTCTTGCAAAAACAGTGGGGATAGGAGGACTTAGCAACTGCATTGTTAGCAGTTCCCAGTCCCGTGACAGGACACGGCTTGACCATGAAAATAAAGGTTACTTGTCTCAGTGACTGAATTCCTTTCTTTGCAGAGGGGACATCTAAGGACCCAAGAATCTCAAACTTCTGACCTTCCAGGATTCATTACAACATGCTCCTTTTTATATTTCCCCCTCTTCAGTACAAACCCCCTACTCAAGTAACCTACCGTCCCTCTGCCAGCAGGGGCATGGTGAGGAAGACCCAAGCATGACCGCCTGGCAGCAGACTCAGGCGCTGCGATGAAGAGGAGGATGGGAACATCCTTACGGAGCAGGGATTACAGGGAAGCACAGGGCCATGCCTACAGCGTTCCGGTTGTCCGCAGTGGAGCAGCTGCAGGTGTCAGCTGCAAAACTGCTTTGGGCAGTGCTTGTCTGAGAAAGCAAGTCTGTGGATTAACCCACCTTTTCCTGAGAGAATGCACCTCTTTCCTGCCAAAATCTTTCTTGAGGGGCCACTGAAGAACTCGAGCTATTACCTAATGGAGTTATTTTCACTGTTGTTGACCTTTAGTATGTGAATTTGTATAAATATAAGCCCTGTCTGCTGAAAGGGCAATAGTAATGAAGTCTCCTAACCCAAGAGTAGAGAAGGAAGATTGCAGACACAGTTCAGTATAACTTAGTTTGAGAACACTTTTACCTACCTGAAAGTGAGCATGTTTTAATGTGACTACCTTCAAAACTAACTGGTATTACTCTTATCTCCTCACTTTTCCTGTTGAAAACAAGAAATCGCTGTACAGTTCGTCAGCAACCTTAAAAGGTTTTTCTGTATGAAGTTGGTTGTGTTTAGAATGCTTGGCTAAAATTGTTCATGTAAATCAGGAGCTAGATATTGGTTTAAAACAGGCTTTGTTTAATGTGTTTTAATAGAAAATAATCAGTGCAGTATATACAGTACTTTTCCATTAAAGAGTGCTGCAGCATAAAAGTATTTTATAGTATATCGTAAACAGTTTGTGTTTACAATACATTTCCATTAGAGATCTGTGTTATAGAAGCTGTTTTTAAAAATCAAACGGTAAACAGTTTTCAGTATAGAATGTGTTTCCATTAACAGTCTCTGCATAACAGAAGCATATTTAGGAAAAAAAAAATCTAGTGATTGTTTTGCATAAAAAGTGCATTAGCATTGAAAATTTCAGCAAAAATTATAATCTATTTTTGACAACATTTACTTACTGCATTCCTGGCAGAAGCACATACCACACTGGTGGTAGGTGAATCGTTGGTTTAGATAAGTGAAATATTATTCATAATTGCTGTAAATGCATTATTTTCTCTTAGAAGAATTTCTGATGGTACAGGTGCTGGATTAGAGCATGGTGTACATCACAGTAGCACCCAGAGGCTCAACCCAGTTCAGGGCAAGGCAGTACAACAACACAAAGAAGAAAGTTTCCTCCCTGAAGGGTTTCACCCTTTTTAAGTAAAAAAAGAAAAAGGGGGGAAGGGGGGGTGAAGGGGGAGAATGGAGTCTCAGAGGTAATATGGTTTATTTAAGATCATACCCACATCCGTGCCACAAGAGGGAAGAAAAGCCAGTTCTCCACAGTTCCAGTGAAGGTCTAGTAGAGCCCCATAGGGTATTTGGCATATAAAGTTTTTGACTGAGGGACTAATTTATTTTGTTCTGCGTGAGACATTTGAGATGGCAACTGCTTTATTCTCTGCTTGTTTGTTTTTCACTGGTGCTGGCACTAGCTATATCATAGTCTTCTGACCTTTTAGGGATCTGAGCACCAAGATTACAGATTTACACACAGCCAACAGAGAATGTCTTCAAATGGACTTTAAGTTCATTTGTGCTCATACAGATCATTCAAATGCAATAATTTTTGTAAATATCTGACTGTGTTAGACCTGCACTTATTTTTCCACCGTATTAATAAAGGTTAGGATTTGGAGCTTTTTTATTCTAGGTCACAAGACCACAACAGTATTTTCTGAAACATTCGTGATTTCAAATCAAATAAATTGCCAGAGGTAGCTATTTTGTGGATGGCTTTATAAGGGTTCCCTCACTCCACTTGAAAAAGGCATAGGACAGAGATGTATTGTAACACTACAAGATCCAGGAATTGATTCAGAGCTCATTTACACTTTTATAAATCAAAGAATTTCATTCAAGTCATCTTGCTATAATAATGATAAGCCATCAGGAATTAATGCAAAAAGCTAATGCTTGTACCAAGAATGTGAAAAATATTTTCCAATTTGCATTTTGTTACTGCATTATGATATTTACATGCTAAGGAGTGTATATTGTATATAGTATCAATACCTTTAAATCAATTTAATATTCAGTGCAACTACATTAATGTAATATTATGGTTAAGAATTTAAATACATAAATGCCAAGAAATTCTGAAACTGTTTCCCACAGCAGACATAACTCAGTGGCATATAAATCTTAATGTAACTGCAGTATTAAAACTATGAAAATTAATTCATTAAAATAGGCTTTTTGGAAGATACAACATCTCTTCACTGATTATTCCAATGATTTATAAGCATTTTGCTGTTCAGTAGCCACTCAGAGCCAAGCAATCTCAAACAAGTCCTGCTTCATCCAGGTCTTCTGCAACTCCTACAGCAGCACAACATCACCTGCTCAGAACGCCTTCTGACTGTTCATTTGTGAAGTTATTCTGCGTAACCCCAAAGTTTCAACGAGGAGTACACAACTGGTTTCAATTAATACACACCCCTTACCAAAGGCCAGGCTGGATCAAGTTTTGAGCAACCTGATGTAGTGGAAGGTGTCCCTGTCCATGGCAGGGGGGTTGGAACTAGATGATCTTTAAGGTCCCTTGCAACCCAAACTGCTCTATGATTCTATTATCCTTTTTGTTTCATTTTCTTGGTCTCTGCCTCGTTCCCTACCCCTGCCCAGAGGAATAAGCCTGCAATCAAGGAAAGCGTTGAGCTATTTCAGCAGCCGAGCACTGGATGGTATCAGCAGTTCTGCTGCTCCCACCACCACTGTTAGAGTTGATCAGTTTGGGGGGCAAAGTCCTAACTGTTCTCAGAAATGGACATGGGACAAATAGTAATGCTGAAGACTACAGATTATACAACTGCTTCCTTTGGCTGTCGCTACTCTTCATTAAGATTTGCCTGCCAATTATTTTTGCCCACTATTTGTTTTAGCTAGGGCAGGCATAAATTTTTCTGTGGTGTCCTCTGTTTCTGTTCAGCATGTAGGATGAAAGAGCTTCCTCCCTCTCAAGGACCGAGCAAAACAAGCCATGATTTGTAATGTGAAAGTGAAACCTGCCAACCCTAAAGGTCCATTCATACTCCAAAATGCTTTATTCCTCCTTCAGTTCTTCGTTTATAGATGATGCTGAAAGTCAGACTAAAAAGAATATCACACAAAGATAATTTCACTAATGTGTCATGGATGCCTGTCAATGTTTATATATATTCATATATCAAAAATATGTATTCATTCCATAAGCTTTAACATTCACACTTGTCAGTTCAAAATGTGGTCACTATCCCAAATGCTTAATAAGGTAATAAATAATAATGAAGCACCTACCCAGAAATAAGGACAAAACATGGAGCAAGTACATGATCTAAGAAATGATCGGTGGCCGCCCCTCACCCTTTGCAGTGAAGTAGCATGTAGCAGCTTTTTATTGATCAATTGCACTCCCAGGAATAATGATATCTAAGGAGTTGTGAGAAAAAGAGGACTTTGCAAGGCCTATAAATATAACATATGTGGAAGTACATACTACACCTACCAAATTCTGTTTGGCTGTTGCTCTTGAGTGCTCATGAGAAACATTTAGAGTAGGTTACGAGGGCATTTGTACTTCTGCACTGGTAAGGAAAATGATGTCTAGTTATTAGAGACTTCTTCCAGCTTTAACTATGAATCTGACAGCCATGTCAAGAGGAAGCAGAACAGTAAGAACCTGTTATAATAAAAATATTTGATGGATTCACTGCAGCTACACGAGAGAAGAAAAGTTTAAAAACAAGTGGAGGTTCTTATTAATATCTAGCTAAAATATAAGCCAGAAGACATAGTAACACATACCAGACTTTCGTGGTGATAAAAAAAACCCCAACAGTTTAGAAACAAACTATAGACTGTGAAGTAAAGATAAAGAAGGGACAGTTAAATACCTGTTATTTAATTAGGTTTATCCTCATAAGCAGTTATGCATAAATTGTTATAGGAAATACCGTATGCTTGCAAAACAGGAAAACAACCTACACGTATAAAATTCTATGACTCATATTACAGCTTGTTGCCATACTCACAATCCTGTAGAGTTAGTAGCAGTAAGATAATTAACAGTAAGATAGTAGACATTTCTTCTATAGGGAATGATCAACTTTAACTGAAACCTCAGACATATTGCTAATGGCTCTATACTATTTAATTAGCATGTGCATTTGCAAATAGCATAATTTTTTGCATAATCTATATCATTGGTAGCATGCCTCTTTCTACTTAAATGATTCTTAAAAGTATAATAAATACCCAACATACAGTTTTAAACCAGTTTCGTGGGCAAGTTTGAAATAACTTGGAAGCACATTTAACACACTCAAAACCTAAAGTTAATTACTCATCATATTAACAGCAAATGTTGCCTTGAATTAAAAATAAGCCATTTATATATACTTATTCACCATGTATCTAAGGCCAAATTATTTGTGTCTGCACAGGAACTTACTAAAAGACCTTTTCTCCCTCTCCCTACCATTTGCTAAAAGCTCTAGTTTAAGGAACAAATGTTTTGAAATCATAAGCAAGGATAATTATCAGCTGCGTGAAACAGGCATCAGCTCATACATGAAGCACATGATGTGGCAAGTGGGGGACATAACAAGAAATCTTGACTTCCAAGCTGATAAGGTCAACCCATCAGATCACATGCACCCAACGCAGGTGATGGGGTCAACCCATCAGATCATGTGCACCTTTTCAGATTGCAGCACACTCATCCAGCGTCTTCCTCATTCAGGGGAAGTCAGAAACCCTCTGCATCTTAACCCTAGACTAATGCCCATGACTAGCCTAAAAACCCCTAGGAATTAACCACATACTACTTGGTTGTACTCTGAAAGAGGAAATCCTGACTGTAGCTGAGGAGTCTGTGTGTCCATATCAACAAGGGGGGGGGGGGGGAAGAGCATTGCAGACCTAGAAGCATTGCTCAGAGATAAAGAGGTCTGTCATGCATTTTAATAGTAGGATTTCTACAAGCCTTGTTTGTGTACACTTTTACACCCCATAGAGCCCTTCTCTACTTAGATAGGAATGGTTTATCACCCTTGTCACAGACATAAGTCTATATATATACATATTTCAGTAAACCTCCCAAAGATTAAAGGACAAAGCAAAATTGAGACAATAGCCACTAATTGAAAGGAATAAGTAGTATGAGTGATTATTGCAATTCTTCCTAGGCACATAGCATGGAGAGTACCTCTTCCTCAAATGGCTTCCATTTCCTCTTGCATAAGTTGACCATTGATGCAAGAAAACTGTGCTGCTAAAAGAAAGCTTAATTGCTCATTTATAGTTGTGATCCAGAGCCCAAGAAAGACTGTACCCAGGCTTATCCTACTCAAGGGAAGACACGGGTTGACTCTTAGAGGGAATGTAAAATTTGTAGCATAAGCATTTCCAATATTTTATGTTGATTCTACATTTTATGAGTAATATCCCGTGAGTAGGATAAGTGAACACACAACCAGCTTTAATGTTCATACAAGCACTTAGCTTGTGGGATTGTTCTCTAGGTCAGCCACACTCTGAAAGGCAATTGATTGTATATATTTTAGTACACATCTGAAAATATCTTTAGAGCTACTGCAGCTTCAGTGGGTTATTACTGTACTTTAAAAAGACGCTTCCTTTACCTTGGAAAGGTTTTGGACAAAGGGGAATTCCTTTTGGGAGGGTCAGGAATTAATTAGAATTACTCTATGAATAGGAATTTTACACAACAAAACCCAGCAGGATTGAAACTTAATGCCCCAGAAGCAGAAGGCACATGCTTGAACTATTATGGAAGACTTTGTTGGCATAATTTCTAGGCAAAATCTCAGCCATTAAAAGGGCCCTTTTTATAATTATCATTTTAGAAACATATGGCAAGTGCTTATATTAAAGTTTGAAAGTACATACTTAAACAAAATTATGCTCTTTTAGACAAGCTAGTTATAAATCAATTATAAAAATCTTTAGATAAAACTAAAATAAAATGTTGATTTACTTTATTTCTTCATCTTATGAATGTATGCAAATAAGCTTTTTAATCTTGTCTTTTTATACTATTTTATGCATTGTTATCACATTTCTTTCCATTTTTAGGGATCTATCTTGTTCTGTCTGCAGATTCCGTGGTCTGTTCCAATTCTTTCTCTTTTTAAGGTGTTATAGGCATAGGATAGTTGTTTTTCTTTTGCTACATATGTTTGTGTCTACTGAGGATATATGTGGTGAAAGGCAAAAGTCATCATGAATGTTATAATATGGCCTCCCGTCATCATCAGAGTTGAGATCTATTTTCTTTATTTCTACTGGCATAAAGAAATGTCCAGAGAAGTTTATTCTCCACTATGTAGGAACCAGTTTAGGCACACTAATCATTATTACTTCTTTAAAGTGTCTTAACTTTAACAGTGGTTCTCTTGCAGGGAGAAGTCAACAGGGCCAAAAATGGCCAGGGCTGGGAATCACGGACACCAGAGAGCCTTGGCAGAAGGCACCCATTGAGGATCTACATCCTACCGAAACACTCCAACCAGGACCCTGGCTAGCCAATTTTGTTCGTTTTTCAAAAAACGATCAGTGGCTGTCCAGCACTTTATTACCTTGCAATACCCCCCACACACACACACCTGAGGGTTCCTGCTCGTGCAGAGTGCAGCTGTGAGAATAACTTTACAACAAAAAAAATTATCCAGTTTTCCTAGGAAAAAGATTGAAAATTCAAGCTGCTGCAACTCATCAGCTTGACAAAACCTCTTATTTCTATGTTCACACCCAGCCATGTGCACAGTCATTTGCTGCTGCAGAGAGCAGGAAAAAGCAGAGCTGACGCAGAAGGGGGGGCTTACAATCAACCTAAACCAACACGCTACCCCAGGCATGAGCATTTTCTGGAGGCTCCATTCTGCACTGCACTGCAGGAGGGACAGCGTCTCCTACGTGGCTCAGTGTCTGTTGCCTAATCACTAGACCACTTGCTTTCTCATGTATGTAAATTAGTGAATTAATATGACTAGACTGACTTTGTAGAAGCTGGGGATTTATATGACTAATGAACACTCTTGTATTTTTTTTGTCCAAAAGAGGGAACACAGACAATAGATTGTTTTGCTCAGGTTATGATGCCCGTAGACAAGCACAGTAGCACTTTTGACCATAGGAAAGATTACAGGCTAATGTATCATTTACCACAAAGCGCACACAAAACAAAAGGCACTATAAAATTTTTCATTTTTTCCTGAAAGAACCAGATTAGTTGTCAAAGGCCAACTTATCATTTGTACCCCACAAAACCTTGTTACATTCATGTACTTGGGATGCAATTCCATGCTACGCTGATGAGGGCTGGCCCTTGAGGTACCTGTATGAACAGTCAGATATGCACGTACAACCAGACTCTATCATTACTGCTTACCTAGTTTTCAGCTCACACAAACTTCTGCCAATGCTTTCTGCACATGAAGAAACTTCTATTATAAATAATGCCTTTGTTCCACGGTAGAGATAGAGATGGATATTGTGAGTAGACAAAGATGCCCATTAAATCAGCTACCAGAGGATAAGCCCCCCATCTCACAGGCTGTATTTCATGCTGCCCATCAAAATACTTGTATTATCTGGTATCTCTGGTTTTGACACATTTGGTGCACAGAAATTACAGAAAAATGAACCTCTTAAGGCTTATGGTAATGCAATTCTAGCAAATGAACCACAAACCCACTTCCGAAAATGGAAGGAAGAAGAAAGCCTACCCCCCCCCAGTACACACACAAGCACCAGTACTAAAGTGATGCTACAGCTGCTGGGCTGAAATAAATTTTCCTCCTCCTTTGTATTGTCTTATTAACAGTAATGTGGTTTCTAGCAGATGATCTTACTGTCACTCCAGAGAATATGTGTTTTATTGATGAAAAGAAGAGAAAGTCATTAGCAGTAATGTTGGTGAAGGTGCATATATTGGTAGCAGCAGAATGGAAAACACAAATAGAATATTAAATGCAACAACTAACAGGAATACGAGATTAGTCAAGTGCAAAGATGCAAGACAAATCACTCAAAAAAGAAAGAGTCAGACAGTTCAAGTATTTACAAGTAGTCCAGCCCTGCTAGCTACAGTCAGCTCCCTGTTACCTGACATAATAAGGGACTGGAATACTCTGGATAATGAAAAATCCAAGATTATAGACGTATTGCGAGGATCTAAACAGCTCTGTAGACTCAGCTGGAATCAAGCAGGGCTCGGAAGCTGCAGTTCAGATCTGTCCCCGACTGACCCAGGCTGGCTCCTTGTACAGCCACTGAATCATCTCAGCACTTTGCTCCGGTAGGACCTTATTAGCCTGAGCGCGGCAATGGCCCCAAGCTGATGCTCTGAGCCCCAGTGGCACGGTGCTGGGGCTAATAAGCCTTCCCAGGAACTGAGCGTTGAGCTGTGTAGAGTGGAAACCACAGGACAAAACCAGCTCTGGCTCGCGGGGCTGTCACTGAGCTTCTGCTGGCCCTGCGCCGACTGTCTGCAGGGCCATCTGGTGCTGCTGCGCCTGCCTCCCCGGCCACGGCGAGGGGCTTTGCAGCTGCAGCGCAGGCCTGCCGCCATCCAGAAAGCACCCGTAGCTAGCTGGGGATTAACTGTTCGCGGCGCTTTCTTTATATTGCAATGCATTTATCATGTAATGTACACTAACAACAAAGGCGAGGTGGGTAAGGGATTCCTTCTGAAATTAAATATTTTAGTATAGTCAGAGCACAGGCACTTGATTCCTGAAATTTCTCACATGTGCCCAACAAGCATGGTATTTAAGGACGGGTGTAATTTTAGGCATGTAAGTAGTCTCCAGATGTTTTGCATGTTTAAATAAATATTTGGCAGCACACGCAAAACCCTACAGGAGTTAGAATTCATTTTGTTAAAAAAGTATGTTTTCCTTTGCTTAAAAAAAATGAAGCTTAACAAAAAGGTGATAGAGACATACGAATACTTTTCTATTGACATCTTATTACAGTCTTCAGAAAAAAACAAACTTCTGAATATCCCTCTTGCCCACTGAGTATAGCTTAAAGGACACATTTTCCTTAGATACTTAATACCATCTTCAAAATTAAAGTGAAAGTGAAACCTGAACTGAGACCGGAGATCTCGGCAGACTACTCTGCTGGTAAGCACTGGCTGAAGCTAATTAGCGTGTCCTGAAGCCACCACGGCTGCCTGCTGGCCAGGAAAGGCTGAGGATGCTGGAAGATGCCTACCCCTGTGCCAGGGCTCAGCCAAGACTTCACACTTGATGGCTGTACCTACCAGGAAACCACTGTGCACAGTGATCAACAAAAGTTAGAGCTGGACAGGAATTTTCCACTGAAATCTATTTTTCAGTGGGAAAAACCGCAGTCGTTATAAGAGCTACTGCCTCTCTTCCTGACCCAAAGCAAAAGCTAGACTTTTCATCTTCACAATCTCTTCGGCCTGGCAGGACATGATATTAACTGATGTTGAAACCAGTGTATCAGGGAAAGAACTGAAGAACACATTTTAAAGCCTGCCATTTCATAAACCAATCCATGTATTTCATACATTCATTTAAAGCTATAAAGCATTTGTTTTACAGTGCATTTTATTCTATTTATTAGACTATAATTCACTTCTCTGTATATCATACCTACATTAATAACATCATTAGAGTTGCAGTGATCTTATAAATATCTTATTAAACTTGCTGAGGTCAGAAAAATCCAACCTCATAGCTGCTCAATCAAAACTTCCACATCATCTAGTATAAGCATATTCCAAACTGATATGTCACCATATCATAGTGACCAGAAGAATTACAAATAGGAACCAAAGACAAACCACTGCAAAGTCATCATTCTGCTCTACTCTGCTGTTACACCTGCTCCTAATCTGGATGCTGTGGCCACCCCACAACCCTGTGTCAGGGCACACAGTCTCCACTGCCACCGCTCTTGATGTGGAAGGGGAGCCCACATGCAAACCAGACGTTCTAGGTGCAATGCAGGCATAGCCTCTGGGGTTCAATTCCTTTCTGCATGCACAGCTAAAAATCTTAATATAGTCAGCACAGTTTCCACTAGCTGAGTGATCTAGTGCCTTCCAATACTCTGCCTTTATTTTTAAGTTGTATTCACTTGCAGAAACAACTTGGGGTTTTTTTTCCAGCAAATACTACTGTTTGATGTTGGAATGATGTTTGCTTCCTTCACTGTTATTTCATTAAACAGCAAATCACTCCAAGTTGTTCTCCCACCCATGTCCTGAAGAAAACTCCTTTCCTCTTTTATTGCATTGCGTCCCCCATGACCTTGTCGATCAGAGTTTCCCTTTAGAGAAATTCTCTACACTAGTCCACACAGGTTGCACCTAGGGAGACGCAGTCAGTTCAGGAAGCCAAGGAAGGAGAATGAGTCCATGAGATTTTTGAACTACAACTCAGCAGGGCAAATCAGTACCATAGAAAGTGCAATTTAATATTGAAATTACTCAGAAAATATGTTTCACTCTTTCCTCATTGATTATTTTTTCCTGAGCACTTGTTAACAAAATTGTGTGAAATTCAAGTATTTCAAGTTCAACCAAATTTGGGAAAAGACAAGTGTTGGAATACTGGAGTTGCCCCACTAGATGTAAATTGTGACTTTTATCTCGGCTCTAATCAAGATCACTGTTCAAAAAACAACCAAAAAACCCCAAACCCAACAAACCCCAATCAATCTCAGGTTTTTCAAAACAACCAATCCTTGCTTGAAGAAAACATTTGGGAATGATTAATCAATACAACACCGACATTCAACCATATTGAATAAAGTTGCTATGCTTTCATATTTATCTGGTTTGGTTTTTAATAAGTGAGTTTTAGGACTTAGTTTGGTCTTAATTTGAATACATATAAGTTCCATTGGCTGAACATATGTTTCTTGCTGTGATAACTCAAGATTTTCAGAAACGAAGAGTGCATTACTTTTTAGTTACTATGCAAAATCACAGAAATTGGAAACCAGTAAACCAGATAAAGGGTGAAGCACTGATTTAATGAGAAGCTACCTGTAGTTAGGCATAAACTAACAACTACAATTATTTTTTAATTACAACCTGTGTCTAGCACTGTAGATGTAAAGATCTTTGAATGCTGTTAATTCCCCTAGAGTACTGTAGACACAGGAAAGCCTTTGCTAAATAACTCCGAGATTCAAAAAACCCCAACAAACCAGCAGTTTTAAGCCCCATCTCAGAAAATATTTTCAGGAGTCTAAGATTCTGGAAATTATTTTGGTTTCTTGACACATAGTTCATGGCTTTTTTCTTCCAAATTAATTCTCAAGCTTGTTATAGTATCCTGGTCAGAGTTTTGGAGTAGATGTGCACAGTGAATTATATTGAATTTATGGTTAGGTTTACCATTCTAACATTGGCAGAGAGCTGACTTAGATGTTTATGAAAGAGAGACACCCTACTTCCACCCAAACTTAGTACCTGTAGGCACCTATACTTAGCCAACTTCAGTGTCCTCCTACCTGCCCATTGGTAACCAAGTCTGTTATTAAAAGACAACTCACACGGGTTTCTGTTTAGTTTTTAAACAAACAAACCAACCAACACAAAAAACCACAACAGAAAAAGAAGATATTTCGGTGCAGAGGGCCTGGCATTACAAGGGCTGAGTCAAGCTCTGTGGGGTCTGGTGGCAGGGGCGGTTGTTATATTCTGGGGCACTTTATGAAAGAGGTAGATTTGAAGCAGGAAAACAGGGGAATTTGAAGTCCCACAGTTTCCCAGTAAGGGAGGCTGTTTTGGTCTGGTATCAACTTCGGCATCAGAGCAGACATCTGTGTTGGAGATCTATATTGGATCAAGCCCTGCAGCGGTGCCCGAGACCACAGCACCCGCCAGGATCACATCCCATATAGCAGCGGCTGGGGGGGGGACGGACTGTGGGCAACGTCTACCAAAAACAGGTGCCCAAAAATGTCGGAATACATGCTGGCTTTAAAAGGTACTAAAAACATAAACTCATTGTTTACATTCATTGTTCATAAAACATGCAGTTACCGGTGCTGCCTTGTGGTGCTTTCTAACACGCTGGCAGAAAGGGTTGTGTATGTATTTGGGACTGCTCTGGCTAAGGGTGATGGGCTGGCGAGGTAACAGAATCACTAAGCCCTTTCCCTGACTTGAGGGATATCTAGAATGTCCATGGTTATAGCTGAGGGCATGAGGATTGCTCAAGAGAGACTGTAGTATAAAGGGGCAGGATTGGGGAGGAGGAAGCAGAGAAGAGAAATCGATTTCTTGAAAAATAGGACTGCAGCTGGACACAACAGATGTAAAACAAGAAGCTCATTAAAGATGGGACAACTGCTGCCGGCTTTCCACATTTGCTAGCAGACAATACTGGTACATTGCCGGGGCATGCAGAATTGCTCGTAAAAGGCATACGTGCACATTTGAGGGCTACACAAACATACCTGTGTGCTTAATTCCTTTGGGATGAATTTGGGCCTTAAATATTAATTGTATAGGTATATCCAAGGACTGCATTTTATGACTAAAATTGTTCTGTCCTGTTCTTAATACATGTGATGATATGATCTTGTAAGGCTAACATTGGCCAGCAGGACAAAGCCTACACCATATAATGCATAGTTCTGTGGACATTTCTCCCTAAGATGGAATTTGTTATGCAAATTCGTATTCTCTGATATTTCATCATTGTATACTTAAAAGCTTATTCACATGAGTTATATATTAAATGAATGGGTACTAAATATCTGCAGTACAAAACCAGTAACAGATAACATGAGCCACTATGGGATCAAGGGAGACCCAGACGATGCTTGTTAAGATTACACTCTGCAGAGAGCCCGCTTGTCCTCTGACAGCGCATTACTGCCCATCTTCTTCCCCACTCTGCCCAAAGAGCTATTAAGAACAAATACCTGGAAATCAGCACTTTAATTTGCTATGCAGGGTAAAACCATGAGTATTGCGATTTGCAGTTGCCAGTATATACAGAATACAGCTATATGTTTTACAGGTCTAACCTGACTGTCTCCACAGGATTCATTTTAGCCATTGCACACCTCTATACACAAACAGTAATAAGAGAGGGGGTTTTTTGTTGATTTTTTCAACTTATTTTTAAAATTTTGCTTTGTTTCTTTTCTATTTTGGTGGCATAAGAGTGCACAGTATATACTACTTCGCACCTAATATTAGCTCTGGTAGTTTTCCTGTTAAAAAAAGTCCATAACCCTTCGGTGACCATATGGCATTACATATGTTTAGTGTGAACTGCAGATGTAACACTCAGAAAATGTCGTCCTTCAGCTGATCTAGATGTTAATCCACAAATTGAACAAGTGGAGAACCTCTCAACCCGTTATGCCTCTGAGCTACAGAACAAATGCTCTGTCATGTACGTCCTTATGAACACTCACCAGGATCCCAAAAACAGTATCTGAGGCAGATTCTTCTCTTTAAATAGAGATATTTATTTTTACATTAAAAAAAAAAAGCATGTCTGAAACATACAGCATTAGAATTATTCTGCCCTAACCTATAATTTCAATGAAATGAGCAATGAAAACTAGCTCCCAAAGACTGCTTTGAAAACCCTGGTATGAAAATAAATTTAACACAAAGCAGTCCTCCAATGCTTTTGATCCACAGCTCTTCTCAGGTGCAGGATAGCATTTCTGGTCAGTGACGATGAGAATCAGTTCAGACTGGGCAATAGCCATCCCAGCAAGGCATTTATCAAGACTTAGAAGATGCCAGTTCATACTCTTATACTAAACTAGTCTACAGCAAATACTCTAAGTTTTGCTGGTAAAGTGGTCTTTCTATTCCTTTTATTTTTCAAATCATTTTTTGAATGATTTTGAAATGTCTGATGAGAAACAAGAACATGTCAAAACATTAAAATGAAGAGAGAAGGTCTGGTCTGAGCAGAGCCCTTATCAGAAGGCAACCTTTCTCTCTGAAAAGCTTACAGATGATCCAGGAAAAAGAACTGATAATTCAAGTAACAAATATAGATGGGAGGAACCCATGAAAGTTATATAGTGTTTTACACTAGGCGTATTTGTCCTTTTCCTTTGCCATAGTCAGGGTTCACCCCCTAAATTTGAAAGATAGGAAGGACGTTTTAGGTGATACTGTAAAGGTAATAACTCAGAGTAGTGCAAAACAGTGGAGTCTGAAATGATTCGAAGGCCACAAGCAGATGAACATGCGGCAAGCGATGAAACAGCGCTTAAGTTTCACTCCCCACCATGCTACCACTAGCCACAAGACGATCTCTTTGCTAGATATAGAAAAAGAGAGGGGAAAAAAGAAGAGGCATGACCCAGATCCCTGGCTACTACTTGGTAGTTCAGATGTTCAAGCAGATTGATGCACAACTCATTACTACTATGTAGAACACTACAACTAGTTTAGAATGAAGATGAAGAGAATAAGATGATTTTATTTTGACATCATGTAATAATATTGTACATTGTCAGCATTTTTCATTATGTTCTAGTGTACAAAGAAACCTCCTACTCCCACTTAATTCCTAAACAGCTGTTTAACTCCTCCTTTCTCTTCCCGTTTTATTGGCTTTGACTTTAATACTGGGAAAGTCATGCTCTGTTTTCTTTGGCAGTTAGCACAACTTACCCCAGGCAAATGGAAGCTGTTAGGTACTACATAATGTGGACTAAAGAAAAGAAATTAAATACAAAATAAGATGAGAGACTGTAATCTGGGAAAAAAATATTTTAAAAAATAATAATAAAAAAGAAACCCATAGCCCACACTCATTGAAATGTGGGACAAGCTATAAGGAGGTATCACAGCAACAGGGAGTTTTATAATCTATGACGCTTATTTTATCTTGGTCATAAATGGGAGTCTCATAGCAGAATCTGAATGCTTCAAAGCATTTACCAGTCTTGTAATAATTGATGTGCTACAGTTAAAAAGTTAAAAAAAGCTGATGGGAAAATGCTGATTTTGTTTAAATTACAGACATTATTAGATACCAATTACAAAAATATTGACTTTGCAAACATTAGGATCAGTAACATTTTTTTTTTTTTTGCACATAGTCATTCTGCAGTTCTTCCCACTTAAAATAAGTTATGACTAGTTTTGTCCTTTCTACATGACATAACAGTATGTTGAAGTGGGAAGAGGTTGAGAAGTTTTTTTCTGAATTTTAAGCATTCTGAGCATTTTTTTTCCCCAACTAGTTTTCCACTAGAGCTCAGATTAGTTTTCCCTTGTTGAATCAGGGGCGGGGGGGCAAGGAGGAAACAAAAATACACGTCTTTCCAAGGGGCTTTATATTGCATGAAGTTTGACATATTGTTAATCTTCAGCGGTTTTTTAAAACACTAATTATGGCAAGACCACTGCAGCATTTAGATTCCTTTTGGAATACTTTTTATATTGTGTAATTAAAGTTATTTTACAGTTATTTAACATTTTCATTCTAAATTTATTATTTCATTTGCCAGATCAGAATGATGCTGATTTTTACTATTTAAAATTCTCTATTTCTTACATTTTCCTGTAAATACAAGTTAATTACACAAGATTTGTTGCCTTCCCTTTAGTTATATGAAGAAATGCATGATAAATTCACAAAATACAGAAAGCTAATAAATTGCATGCTATTTCAGGGGGGGTTAAGATGCATTTTCTTCATTACTACAAATTAGATGGTACATATTTCAGCCATTACTCTACTTCTAGCTATTCAGTGTGGGGCAGATGTTCACCTAGTACAAACAATTATTCTAGAGAAATCAGCGAGAACTATACCAATTTATACTAGTTGATGAACTGGCTTTGTGGATAATCCTTGGTAAAGATGATACCATAAATTGCTTTTTTTTAATTACTTGATTGGTCATCTAAACAACAGAATTTTGTCTTTTTTGGCCCCGAGTTGGTGACTCTTCAATTCAAAGCAGTATTGAAACAGCAGAATAAACATTTTAAATTAAACTATTTTTCCTTACATTAACACTCAGAGCACTGACTGCCTGGAGACATTTTTTGAGAATAAGAAGTTCTTAATCATGCATAAAAGGTAAATTTAAAAAGACTGTAAGTGCTAAAAATAAACTAACTACTTGGTTAGTGTTTTTTAAAAATTATTCATAAAGCTCCATGGTATTTCCTATTTACACAAATGATCATATAAATGTAAAAATTAAGAGAGATGGTGCAAGCATGCTACATTGTATATCACTCAAAAAACCCCCACTGCCTCAGGATTAAATGCATTCCCATCGGTGTGTCTGGAGGAGCAGACTGAAGCTTGAGCAACCACAGGCAAATACAGCCAGTCCAGCAAAGGGCACACAGCTGCAGTTCAGGTACCCTAAAACTGCTGTGCTATGATCCTGTACATAGCTTCTCAGATCACAGGACCCTGTGTTATCTTCTACAGTGACACAGTTTTCCACTGCATCTATTATTTTCATCAAATTCACACGAGAATCTCCTTTTATCTTAAATTTTTGTTGGAATATTTGGTCCAATTACGTGTTTAAGTTACAGGGGCAAAGAAAACCAAGAAAATGCAAACTATACAGACAAGTACAACCACATGTCTAGTTTTAAGACAGATTCACCTAACATACAGAGGGCTAAGTTTAAAACCTAACCAGAGATGGTTCAAGTGTCTGCACTAGTAACTATTTAATTTTAGCAGTCATAGTGCAAATGCATTAATTCCACAGCTACATAACCACTCCACATCCAGTGCATCTCCAGAAGTGCCAGTTCCTCTCCAGCTTGACTCCTAGATGTTTATATTTTTTCTGTGATGCCAGAACAATAAACCAGAAAACTTTACAAAGGCTGTCCCCTGCTGTAGTCAAGAACTGAAGAATACCCACCTCCCAAGCAACCCTCCTGTGGCTACAAAATGGATATGAATAGACGATGATTGCTGTCCTCACTCTCCCAGGTATGGCTGTAGTTATGGCTCTCTCTCAATAATTTTAGCAGAAATTCAGTAATGGAACACATTTATTAAATTAAGATTTTAAAGAACGTACAACAGTCAAACTGTAGGAATTAATTGCCCCCACAATCACATCATTATCTTCCTTTCTCCAAAAACCTGCATCTTGACAATGTTGGAAAAACCTTTATTCTTCACCAGAAATATCTTCCATTATTGTTTCTTTACCCATTTTTCACAGTTTTTTTCCATATACCTTTAAAGTAGACCTTTGAGAATTCATATTGTGGTTTTGATATATTTGTCTTAGTGTTCTAAGTTATATTGAATTTAATCATGGGGTCACTTGAACCAAGTAGCTCTGCTGTTTCTAATCTACTAACTGCACATTTTTGCTGAGATTGGAGAGGACAAGTCCTATTAGGATTCTGACACCACAGGTCAATAACTCTTTATTTCTCCCATAATTTTATTTTTCATTGCGCCATGCTTTTCAGTTTTCCCAGTTCATACTGGGAAATTGAAATCACCCATCACTACAGCCTGATTGTTTTCCTATTTTCCTCATGTTGTGCTGTGGGCTGTTACTCTCTTCCCTCTGCTGCCTGCTTGTTCCAGGAGCAACCAGCGTCCTTTTACCTTACCGAGGTCTACTGCTAGCATGTACCTGCACCTAACACAAAGAGTTGCTTTAGATGAAAATATAGCTTTGCAGGTTGAAAAGTAATTCAGTAGATTCCTCACATATTTCTCGCCTAATTCTTTACATTTAATGAAGTTTAACCTCCTCTTCAAACTCTTCAAGGACATAAACCAGGAACAGTTGTAAGGACAGCATCTGCATGCTGTGACTGAATTTTCTCCATCACAAACAACATCTACCTAAACTTTAGAAACCAAATTCTTAATACTGTCACTCAATATTATAAAAAGCCATTATGGCTCGGTTTATGCAATCCAAACCTCTCAAAGAAAGAATGCAAGGCCTCTCCTGTGGTTTTAAAGCTGTAGTCCCAAGGTGATTTTAAGCAAACACATCGCACCGCCACTAGAAGAGCAAGTCTTGTCCTTGCCCCTGTAAGGGCATCCTCCTACCCCCACGACCACCCTCTCACCACTCATGCAGCCCCACAGGGAGCCAGCCCATGAAACACAGCACGTGGAAAATGGGAGCGGTGACCACAAACTGCAGGGAGAGCCTTGCAGACAGTACCCTGTTTATGCACTGTATTGCAGAGAGGCGATGGCTGCGGTCTCGGTCCTTGTTTTATGCAGTCGTACAGGCTTGTGAGCCCACAGTCACCTGTTTACACGCACGTGCACCTACTGCAGGTGTATATATAAACAATAAAGCTCTCAATTGTGCAAAGATATGATTATGTTAACTGTTAGAACTTAAATGTAAAAACAGTTAGCAAAACATTCAAATAAAACTCTGCATTTGACTTCAGTCAACAATAGAAAGAGAAATCAAGAGCAGAGGGTGAAGTTGTACTTGATCAGACCTTGTTTTGTCCTTAACTTGTTTTGCTGTGTCTGTAGATATTGCAAGTTCACTTACAGCCTCACATACAGTTTTGCTGCTACTCTGATTAAATGCTATATAGCAGCCAGTCCTTGTGGCTAAACGTCCATAAGGCTCTATACTCACTTTCTGGGAAATACAGCTCTTGATAACACACAGAGAAAGAAAAAGCTTTTTTCTATATAAAACAGTATTAAGTAAATAACAGGATATCACTATTAGAAGTAAAGCTGCAATACCAACTTTTTCTTACCAGTGCACCCATCAGTCTAATGAAGCATTTGCCTTCTTACAGAAGCAATGGTTTCTGACAGAGATGACCAAATAATAAAACTTTGTCTATAAGTTCACCAGAAAAAAATATCAAAATGTACAATCTATGCTGTACAATGAAGTTTTCTGTTGGTAGTTGCTTCCTTTGTATAGCCTGTTTTGGTATGGCATACTCATATCCTGCAGCTTACATTCCAAGTCACTATCCCCCTTTTTAGCACAAAAGTAATGATCATTTAATGACTACCTCCTTAGACAGATTTTATCTTTATGGTTCCTGTACTATTATGTTCTAGTGACGATACCAGGAGTGATGATTCTTAATTTGGAGGGGTGGGAGAACACTAAAAATGACAAAAACTCAGATAAGTCTTCCAGAGAAAAAAGCAAATAGAAAGTTTGTTATTGTTAGCTGAAAAAAATTATAAGAAAAATAAGTTTTTAAAAATCCTATCCTTTCTATCTTCTTCTCCTTTTCAGACCACACCTCTGATAATTGCCAGGGTCTGAAAATTGACAATGTCTATTAAAAAGCATTGCAATTCCTTTCTTTCCTACTCATAGGGAATAGATTATCCTCACTTCTCGCATATCACATAGAGGCAGTGTTTACCATAAGAGGGCCTTGAAATTTCAAGCAAAACAAAACACCTTTTAGCTTTTGTTATAACACAAATAATAATACATAAATTACTCAAATGGAGAACATATCAATGCATATCGTGTGATGATCTGAGTCAGAACACAACTGATTTCTTTTGGTTTATTCCTTAAATACATTAAAACAGATTGGTAGAAAGTTAAAGGTGTTACCATATACGCAACATCCAAAAGAAAGAAATCCACAGTTCAAACTGACATTTATTTTTGTTCCCTCCCCACCAATCAATATGTATATTTTAGATATTTTACTGTATTTTAGTATTACAGCTGATGGTTTATATCTGAATAAATATTTCTCTCTATATAAATACATGATATATATACCACTCTCCTTATATATATATTTATAAAGAGGGAAAGTAAGTTATCTTGGTTTTATATACATGCATTGAGCTAAAAAGGGAAAAGGGAGAATAAAATTAGCTTGACATGACTGTGTGAGATTAGACACTAAAATTATCCTCCCGCAGTCATATTTAGCTCTCTAAATAGCTTTAGCTAATTTGCTTAGGCACACTACTTTCTAGTGAAACTAATGAAAAAATATGCAACCTCTGTGTTCATTTTTGGTGAATATTCAAACCTCTAAATGTAATAACACCTTTTTTTTCCCTTTTTTTTTTTTAATCAGTTCATCTCTATAACACTCTCTTTGCTTGCTCAAGCTGCCATTTTGGGCAACAGCTTGTGCTAGAAGTGCTCATATTGCCTAAGTTTATTCATTTAAGGAACTTAAGTGATATTACGTGACTGGTATTGTCACAAAAACCACCAACAACAACAAAAACAAACAAACAAACCAACCCCAGAAGTTTCAAACCTGAACATGGCTATTTATAGCCACCCACAGAATTAAACAAAAATTGCCAATATCAGTGAACATTCCCCCCAGAAAAAGCAGGTAGCATTTGTTCACGTGAATTTGACCACAGAAAGAAAAAACAATAGCCAGATACATCATTTATCACAGGTGGGTTTTTTTCAGCTTTGTTTTCACTCTGTTCCAGGCATTAAACAAGTTAGAAAGACTATTAGTATTGATTTGAACATGTACCTCATGTTACATGCTTCTGAAAATTCAGTTAGGGACTAGCTCTAGGCAAACTGAAAACATCCTACCTCACATTTCTACTAACAAAAAGAGTGCCTTTCTTGTTTGTTTGCTTTTTGTTCCCTCTATCAATGCATTTTACTACATGCAAATCAGTGGAAACCATCTTATATTATTCAGTCAGTCAAAGAAGAACTTACAATTTCTGATAGCCTTTACGTGTGCATCCTTTTTTCTGTCTCTTCCCATCAGCTTCTGTATCTCATGCAGATCAACCAGTACTCAGCAGAAAGGGCCTATAATAATTAGGTAGGCTTGGCTTTCAGGCAGCCCGGGTGTTTTAAATCGTCCTCTACTTCCTAAAGAGTCAGCTACAAGGTTTGCAACTAATGCCCCCACCCCACCCTACATAATTGAAGACATTCTGACTAAGCAAAAGACTGCCAAATGCCTTAGGTTTTTAGGTTTAAATGGACAGGCAAGTACAGCAACCAGCTTCCCCAAAACAGTGTGTTGGAGGTTTGCGTGTAATACTTCCACTCAGCAAGAATATAATTTTCTGTTTTCTGGTGGAACTAGTCTTCCAATGTGGTTACTACATAGTAAAACTTAGGTACTTGTTACCTGCCACTGGACAGACTGATCTCCTGCTGCTTTTTTTGGCAACAATTTTGTTAATAGTGATTTTTTTTTTTTTTTAATGCCAAATGGAAAGCTAGAGTGTACCTTGTGAAATGGTTTAGATGAGCATTCTAGAGGTGCCTAGCAGGTAAACCGTTCAGGCAAACCAAGGCTTTTTTGTCATTAACATTATTACCTTTCCGGTGTTTCAGAGCCTCTTTTGAAAGGTAATAGCTTTTCCTCCGTCCCTACTCATTCTATAATTCTTAATCTGTGACATACCTATGACAGGCCTACATCATAAGTAACACAATCTTTGTTTTGATAAAATCAACGTTAGAAAAAAAATATTTCAAGCATCTAACTAGAAGAAGTCATTTTCCTGTTTTACTCTCTAATCGTAACTGTCTGTAAACTGAATACAGATTGCTTATAGAGAACGCTTAGCAACAGTGCTGCAATTATCTTTGTTAAACTTCTGGCAAATTTAGATATTATATCTAAAAATTTTGTGTGGAAAAAGTAAGTGCAGCCTACAGAACATTTGTAGTACATTGACATAGATTTTTTGTTTTAGTTTCCAGTAGTCCAAAAGATAGGTCAAGAATTTCAAAAGTATAGCATAATTTAGCATTGTAAAAGCTCTGTGCTATCCTCTACTGTCATTAGGAAAATCAATCCCAATTTAGGTAGCAAAATGTGTTTCAACAGGTGTAATTCCATTCTGAATGCAAAAATCTAGGCCATATATTTCATGCTGTTGCTAAACATGGCTAGCACCTGAACACTAATAGGGTGCTAATTAAGAACTGCCATTTTAAGTCTCAGGCTTTTGCATGTGAACTCACCATATGCTCTAGATCAGATTTCCTACTGTGGAAAAATTGAGATGGCTCAAGCTGATGATGTGCAATAAACCATTGCCTTTCAGTATCCTCTCCTCTAAAAATGCCTTTCCTCCTGTAACCGTAAGCGTAGGCATTTGATAAGATTACCATATGTTTCTGCATCTTTTTTAGGTATATCATATCTGCTCAAGAAACCTGCTTTGGAAAATGATGGTACAGTGCTAGAGAACCATCCATGATTAATATACCATGAGCCAGGGACCTGTCAGCTTGCTGGAGCACAAGTATTTATGTTCTTCCTAGTAATCCCTAGCAATGACACAGATCAAACCAGACAGTGTTGTAGAAGAAAAAATATGTTGATCCCAGGCTAAACCTGAAGTAAAGAACAGCAGTCACCCTCCTCCATTGGCACTGCCCCCTTTCTAGATGCTGCTGTTTGATACACCAGTGCAGTCAGTGACTATGAAAAAGATACATTTATTTCTAATGTTATAGAGAAGAGATGCACAAGGATGTAAAACATTCAGTTAAAACACCAGTCAAAAATCACTTCTGTTTCTGATGTCTGTTTTTTAAATATCCTCCTGAAGCAATAGACATAAAAGTCATACCTTATTTGATACACTGCTATAGACTGAAATTTTAAAGAGTGTTCTTACAGCCCTTATCGATAAGGGGCTATCAATCAAGCAGGACCTATATTTGAATGAAACATAATTGTATATAAATGATAAGTAATGCAAACCAAATTAAGTCTCATTTCAGGAGGAAGGAATGAAATTTTATTCAGTGATTGTTCCTCAAAACAAGCAAAACTTCCATATATACCAGTGGCCTTTCATATACATATGAGTACTTTTATAATTAGCTTTCTAATTCTTTCTATAAATAAAAGCTCAACTACATGATGCAACATCGGCTTTGTATTCACTTTTTGAGATGCGACTGATGTTCCAGGAGTTGCAATGAAAGAACAGCACTTGTGCCTTGTTTGCAAGAGCTGCCCATGCGACTGCATTCCTGAGACATTTAAAAGGTTCTATTTATTAATATTAGAGATTTGCAGCAAAATTAATCACATATTCAAACAACACTGTTGTCTGTTGTAACACATTTAGATTATTTTAAAATTATACTTCAGTACCACTTTCTTTTCATGTCCAGACATCAAAGGTAGAAGAAATGCCTTATATTGCAGATAAGCCACCCTGTCCCATGTGGCTTGCACTTGTGGCTTTTTAGTCCTACATTTAATCACAGTATATAGGAGCAGTCTTTTTCATGTTGCAGTACAGAGACAGTTTTCAAACTATGTATTTCTCAGAACACAAGTATTGTAGGCAGAGCTGAAAATGAGAATACAGTTTTATTTTGTAAACAAAACAAAACCCCCAAAGTTCAGTTTGACAGTCAATTCCGTGACAGTCAATATTTCAGCTTGTTCTTACAAAACTAAACCATTATGCCATACCAAACCCTAAAGTTGTTGAAAAGTGAATTCCTTTCAGAAGTTTGCAAGGCAATAAAATGCATGTTCTGAATAACATCAACAAGAGTTCATCTTGTTGTGGGTAATTGAGATCTGACTTTATTTAGACTTGTTGATTTACTGTGAAAATTCAATGCTCAATATACATCAGGATTTTCCATTTCTTATATGTGTTGATGTGGCCTACTGGGAACATTACATTGTGTCACAAAAAAATACAGTCTTGGTCCTGCAACTCTTAGTCATGTGCGTTGTCCCTAGGCATAGTTCCACATGGGACCATTAGGAGAAAAAAAAGATGATTTACAGGGGTAAGGAACACAAGGTCAGAACCCTAGGGAACATTTAAGATCTTCTAAGACTATCTAAAATTCAGACTGCCCTTCTTAGTTGTCAGCAGTTTTATGTTCAGTACCTAGACAAGATTTTCGTCTTCCGCATTTGGGAAGAACAGACTAGATCTGCGTATTTGTGCTACAGAGGGAAAAATCTAGATTTATGCCTTGTAGGAGGTACTAGGTGTTTGACATCTGCATCACAGCAATTTGAGAAAGGTAGCGTTAGCCACACGGGCTCACGGGCTCCACTCCGGCAGAGGTGAAGCTGATACAGCACCACAGGACAGACAAGATACAGGACTCACTTATCTGTTTATGCAACACTGTCATCCTTAACTGATCACTCTTCTAGCTGAGCGCAGGAGTGTCAGTTTGCTATCAAGCCCATAGGCAGAAGAGCATGTAACTAACTGCATTGCCCCCAAAGCAACCTGGCTGAGAGATAGTGACTTAAAAAGTCATAATATCCCTCACGGACTCTCCATTGTGCTGGACAGAAATGAAGTGACACATATCTGCACTTGAGGTGATATATGAGCCAAGAAGCATCAATGTCATTATGCCATCAGGTATGCTGGTGAATTATGCTTCTGCTCATTCTTCATCTTCATCCGTCTCTTACCACTTGTCTGCACAAAATGGGTTCTTCTTAGCTCCCTGGAGCTCACTCATCCCTGTGTACAGAAAGCTATAATAACTCCTGAGCTTAAAAGAGGAATAGAGTGACCTACTCCTCCCCACACTTTTAACCTGGAATGCAGAAAAGGTGTTTGTTTTGCCCATAGCAAGGCACGGCTATTCATTAATGAAGAGCAATGTGCATTTCTCTCCTACCCCTTCCTCAAATGCAGCTTGTGTGTTTTTCCATGTATTTAACTGAGAAATAATTGTCACACAAAAGAAAACATTGAAAAATACGATCTCAGAAAAGAAGCTTTCACAAACGGTGGTCTACAAGAGGTAGTAAGTTTAAGTGGATATTATTGTACACTTTAAGTTAAAATCCTTCTCGTCATTTCCATACAACATAATGAAAGTTATGAAAATTAATATTAAGTTCCTTCTGTATAGACTAACAGGAAAAATGACAGTATGGAACTTAAAGATTAACAGGGGTGCTAATTGCTGAATCAATATTGCAAATTATGATAGCAGAGCCAGCTCCTTCTTTCTCAAAAAAATAAAAAAAATCAGCAAACCAAGAGCACCATTAGATGCAACAAAGAATACCCAAGATTTCTCTGGCTGGTTTACTTAGATCTCTTCTTGTTTGCCAGGAGACACACATGTTCACCAGAGGGTGAAACACCATCGCCTTTTCAGAGAGAAACCTGAAATATGAAACAGATATCACTAATGGAGACCTAACAAGATGTCCAAGCCAACGGTATTTTAAATAATGTTTGAAAGTTAAAAGAGCACAATAAGAACACATGGCCGAGAAGAAAAGTGGAAGACAATCCTAAGAGCACTCGTTAAGTGTCTATAGGCCCCTGAATAGGCATAGGCACTCTGTCTGGGGAAGCGAGTGTAGTATAAAGACTCAAAAATTCAGGGTAGTTCCACTGATCTTTTAATGGCTTCATCCCTCTGTGGAAACAAAACTAAAGCAGAACATAAAATACCAAACTTTGACCTGCTGTGCTTCTCTCAGGGCTGCGCTGCCGGCGTTTGCTGAGCAGCAGCCCAAAATCCAGACCTGAGAGAGGAGACCTGATGATGCTGGGAGGTCGCCTGTCCCTAGCAGCCCCCAAAGCGGGAAGCCCACTGGTCTGCGCCTGTGTTGCTCCGGCCCAGAAAAGCATCCTCCTCTCCGCTCACAGAAATATCTCTCAGCAGCTAACAAATTTGTGCTAGCAGACCAAAATAACTCTGCAGGGGAAGTTTACAAGCACTTGCTGGTATGTATAAATAAAAGTTGCTCTTTCCAAATTTACCCCGGGTGTGCACCTTTCACATATCCTTGGGCCCATCCATAACTGCAGTTCTCCAAAACACTGCAGTGTACAGCAGAGATTAAATTTAACTGTATTAGAAAAATGCCCGGAGTTGGCATAAGAAAAGAGTGGTGATTTTATGCATAAGACAAAGGACAAGGTCCGGGAAGGGCAAGATCTGGCTCAGCAGCAAACAGTTTTTGTGACCTTGTGCAAAGTGTTTGCATCTCAAGTCCTCACCTTTGTAAAACAGTTCTGTCAGGTCTGTCTGTCTGTCTCTCCGTCTTGCTGTTCAGATTGCAGCTTCCTCAGACCAATTTCTTGTGTGCTGTAAAAAGACTCATTCTGCAGTTAATATGCGTTATCTGATCTCTGATATTTACTGTAGTGAGTTAAAATGAGAGTATGATTTTCTTCTGTGAAAGCAGGATCACAAGCATACCTCCTGATTTGGGTCTACTCATTTAATTCCTGTGAACCAGACTCACTTTGACCCACCTGTGTCATGAACATTCCTGTCTGGATGAAATTCAACTTTATTTGGAGGAACGTAAATCTTTATTTTACTTCTTCAAGAAAATAACCTAATTTGAGGTCTTACATAGCTTATATTGGCCATGGAAACAAAACATCAGGAAATTAGTATTTTGGATGATGGAAAAACTCTCAGAGAGAATTGAATGTGATAGGGAAATGAGAAAAGCAGAAAAACTATCAAAGTTCTATCATGCTGGAGATGCAATTCCAAAAGCAGAAAAACTATCAAAGTTATATCACGCTGGAGGCAGCATATTGAGGGAAGTGCAGGCAAGAGAGATATTAGAAACGTTACACTTTGAAAGCCTCATAAGCTGAAAAACAAAGTGCTTTGTTCCATTTGGGGCTAAAATTCACCCGGTGTCTCAAGCAAACATGGGCAAAAATTGCCTTCATCCCCACCCACCTAAGGATTTTGTACCGCAGAACAATCCCTGAGCGGGTCTGCAGGGGGAAAGGGAGAAGGCAGGGGAGGAAAGGGGAAAGCTCAGGAGCAGCCAGGTCTGACCTTTCATTCCTTTTGCCTGAGAACCCCAGTAGTTCTTTCCTCTGTTGTTACCACCATGCTTTTCTGCTGCTGCCATGAGGAGTGGCATTGTTGTTCTCTGCAGCTAGTCAGTTCTTTATGGAACATGACTTTCTTCCTAATTTACAGCAGTTTCTCACAGAATACCTGGCTAGCAACCAGCTTATTCTTGCTCATATAATTTTATTTTTTCTAGTCTCTTGCAATAAACGTAAACAGACAAACACTGTAACTTTTAATGCCAATTTAGAGACTGAATTCCAAGAAAAATAAAAGATAAGGAGTGACAGCTTGGTGTTACTGAACTCAGGAGCAAACCTGTGTTCTTTTTCTTGAAGTTCATACAACCTAGGTCAGAAGAGAGCTACTCGTCCACGGGCATGAGGCTCACAGGACATTTAGTGTAGCTCATGAAAGCACAGTAAAAATGACTTTACATAAGTATCTCCAAGTGTTAACAGAGTTCTGCCTTGTGTCCTCCAGGCCCTTTCTGTCCTCCAGAAGCACAGTAGATGCGGTTTTAGTTTTAGTTGTGTCTCTGTGAAATATAAAAATGTCTGAAGTCTGAGAAGAGGCTTCACCCTTTGCACCAAGGGGTTTTTTGTTCGACAGGGTGGTGTTTCAGCATGGACCTGGCCATAGAACTCTTGCAGTCATCGGTAAGCTCTTCCCCGAGTAGGTCCATTTATTTCTGTAGGGCCATTTATAAAAAAAACTTACTATGCATACAAGGTAATAAGGTAGCATTAAAGACAACTGCTCCCTGCAGATAAATAGTGCCTGTAGGCTAAGAAACCTGGTGGAAGCATTGCTCACTTGAATAAAGAATAAAGTTTGTATTTAAAGTGTGAACATTTTGTTTGTTTATTCAAGTAGTATTTAATCCAACCATGACAAAAATAAAACGTTTTAATTCTATTTTTCCCTCACTCCAGAATCACAGTTTGCAAAAAGAAAAATGACTTACTGCTTTAGCAGTCATTGGCATTTCCCTTTCCTTGTGATGTCTGGTTAGTACCCATGGATCACTGCTGAGTGAATCTCATAAGAGGTGCAAGTGAATAATCCTTCATTCATTATCAGTTTCTAGGAAAACATTTTCTTTACCTGTTGCTTTTTTTAAACAGTCAACAAAATTGTCATGGGGTCTTCGAGAATGATGACTTAGCACCAGCTAAGCATGTTCTATGTTAAAATACAATAAGGCATTCATACCATTGCTTCAAATCCAATTTTTAAAAAGAATCAAAACTTTGCATGCCACAGAATCAATGGGAAAATTGTAAGTGTTCAGTCATTAAAAATTCATTTGGTATTCATTGTAACAGCATTAATCATAATGTATTCATTTGGCATTCATGTGGCTGTCACATGTAAGAGTTCAATTATAATGCACACTAGCTAATGAGCATATAAAGTGTTACTGAATCAACATTACTGTGCAACATTTTCTTATTTGCATTATTCATATGCTTCAGGTTTAAAAATCTATCACCAACAAGCTGTTAAAAAGCAGCAATGTGTTATAAAAGACACATTTTGGAGGCCTTGCTTTTGAAATCTGTTCAGCTGTCTGCCTAAGCAAGTGCTTATGTAGCCTCTGTCACTGTAGTATCCAAGTACCTGGAGAGTTGCCCATGGTTTTCACACATGCCTAAAACCATACTGTTAAAATGTGGCCCTATTATTTTCAACATGGACAGTACAGCGCAACATATGAGTCCAGATGGATTAAGGCAATTAACTTCCCATCATTTCAGTGGGAACATCTAAACACTTTTGAGGAGCTGAGTGCTGATCTTCAGAGGAGCGAGTGCCTCCTTGTGATCAACACGCTGGGTATCACAGAGGCTTAACGAGACTGCTACAAAGGTAAAGCATCCACAATAGGTAAGGACCCTGTCAAGTTGTGAAGCATACTGGTAACTTCCACTTTTAGAAAAAAGTTTAGTAAACTCTTGGACCCTGAGGGATAAATGAGAGGAAAAGGCTTAGAAAGAGATAAGAAATCCATCTGCAAAAATATTGTCTTTGGGAACTCCTGTCTTCCTACCCAGCTCAAGCTGGGGTTGTATTGCACCACCTCCCATCACCACAGGCAAGAAACAGACCCCTAAAAAAAATAAAATTAATTGTGGTCTGGAAACCACAGAGGAAGCAGGGAATCAAGATAATTTTAAAAGATTGCACAAACTTGGCAGGGCAAGTCAAGGAATTGCTTGTTTACCCAAGGCTGATTTTCACGTGAAGGGAGCCTGACCTGCAGCTGCTTATGCCCAGGAACAGCGTTTGTGTCCATGCGGTGCCAGGAGCTCAAGTACCTGACTCAAACTTTTAGTGAGGTAGAGACTTTAATTTGTGAATGCAAATTATTTCAAGATATCTTTCTAGTTTGGGAGACGCCTAGGCTGCACAGAAATCACTGTAATTTTGGAGATGTGCAAATACAAACCAGAGAAAGAATAGAAGAGCACCTTTGAAAGGAAAACAAAAATGAAGTGCACATGTGCTTTTCCACTATCATTTAAAATATCACTGCTTTCTAGGCACCTGCCACTTTCCACCCACTTTGTGTGCATTGTTTTATACAAGATCTCCAACTCATAATTTTTTACTTGAAGCTTTCTTTTTTCAAGGTACATTCAATTACCCTCATTCTTTTTACTTGCGTCCTACATACCTTCTTCCTACAGTGTTCCTGTGTCACTTTTAATTCCTACATTTTGAAAAGAAGAAAACTGGATTCACACTCATCTTTGCTTGGTGGGATGAGAAGGGGAGTAGCCTTAGTTTACAGAATAGTCCCTGTTTCAGGTAACTTTCCAACTCTGTTGTTCACAGTGAGCTTTTAATGTGGCTCCACTGAAAGTCCCTGTTTCAGAATCCGTGTAGAAATTCTGAAGTCAGCAAATTCTCAGCAACAGTACCAAGTATTTCAAAGCATATTGTGCATTTTCTTAAATGCTTTCAATACATCCACCCTTTCCACTAAACTCTGCAGCACTAAATTGTTTGAAGTTAGCAGAACAAGATTTTGCTCCAGGTGTTTAGGCAGCCTAAACCAATAGTCTAGAATTAAGCCTACATAAGCAACTACTCTAAGTAATTAGATCATTTTCTTGTTGTCTGAACTCAAAACTGTTAAAACAATGTAAAATTAATAAAAAGCTTGTCATGAGTACAACTGTGATTTTGTAACTGGTTCAAATGTAGTAACTTAGAATAGATGCAAGAAACATGACTTCATTTATATCAGAGAGTTGTTATTTTTCCATCACAGTTATGTTCCCAGCTGTGTTTGCTTAAGCATTGAAACTTATTTGGGCCTAGTAACTAGCTAAATGACAGTATTTCTTGTTTGTTAGACTTTAGAAGAAGCATAATGAGAAGAGGAAATCTTTATCAGCCAGAATTATCGAAACCTTGCCTCTTCGAGGTAACACAAATATTTGCATGCAATTGAAGAGAATGAAAACAAAGAAGAGAATGCAAACATAGATTTAAAAATGAGACTATAATTAAGATACAGTGGTAAGAGAGACAGAAATACAGAAAGTTAGAGGACTAAGACATCTTGTTATCAAAATGAGAGTCCCACATCAAGGGAGAGTCAAAACTGCATCTACGATATCTCTTTTCAATCTCTAGTATATAAAGCACATCTATTGCCATTTTAAAATAAGGATTGGATATAAAAATTGCCAATATAAGAGAGTGCTTTGGGTGTATTTTAAAGTAATTTGAGGCTAGGTTTTTTATCGCTCAACCTCCCCTGCAAAATTATCAGCATACAAAACCCAAGAGATCTCTGAATTCCTGCTGCCTGGCGAGGTGGTAAGACTAGGGAGAGCTGGAACTGCCAAAGCAGAAGTACTGCTGCTTTTTCTTAAGGACCCCAAAGCTGTTTCCATACAGCAGCTGAAATATTGATCACAAATTAGATGTACCAGGTGAATATTACCCATAATGGGTGAATATGTGGTGGGCTTTAGATGAAAGAATCATTACGGTGTCCACTAAATCTCTTCCCTTTTTCTAAATATATTGCTTTCTTGGAAAACATTTCCCCTTTCACGTCAGTGATACTAATGCCAGGTTCTATCTGCTAATCGTCTGTAATTCAATTTTGGGGAAAATACTCAGCTTCTTAAATTCTCTGCTCAGCATACATGCATTTGATTTGGGTTTTTTTCTAAAAATTAGAAAGGTGTTTTATTGTACTGAAAAAGAATGCAAATATAGCTGTTAGCATTTTAAAATGTTTTCCTCTAACCACATAACTGCAAAAGCGTCCATATAACCAAATGCTGCTCCCAAGTCAGCAGTCACACCTGTGATCTGCATGACTATTCTGTTACTTACAGATTGTTATTTGCTCTAAATGCAACTCTCTTTTATTATGATGTTATCAATTACTGCTTTTTGTTCCTTCATTGCTTTTAGCACAGGATAAATGACTCATTTGGTAAGTGTTAAACAGAGGAAGGTAGAGCTGGGTCATGGTAATTGTATTCTGCTGGTTCACGCTAGAAAAGCGTATGCAGCATGTGATACAAGCTTCAGCGCAGCAGGGGTTTAGGCTTTATTGACAAGCCTGAAAACATTATCTCATAAATTCTTTGCACAGAATTCCCTAGTAATCAAGGAGTTTGAGCACCTTATGTATTTTTTAAAACGCAACCCCTGGTATCACTACAGGCTGGGGGATGAAGGGATTGAGAGCAGCCCTGCAGAGAAGGACTTGAGGGTAGTGGTGGATGAAAAGCTGGACATGAACTGACAATGTGTGCTTGCAGCCCAGAAAGCCAACTGTATCCTGGGCTGCATCACGGCCTGGCCAGCAGGTCGAGGGAGGGGATTCTGCCCCTCTACTCTGCTCTGGTGAGACCCCACCTGGAGTACTGCATCCAGCTCTGGAGCCCTCAGCACAGGAAAGACATGGACCTGTTGGAGCAGGTCCAGAGGAGGACCACAAAAATGATCAGAGGGCTGGAGCACCTCTCCTATGAGGAAAGGCTGAGAGAGTTGGGGTTGTTCAGCCTGGAGGAGAGAAGGCTGCGGGGAGACCATTTTGCAGCCTTTCCGTACCTAAAGGGGGCTTATAAGAAAGATGGGGACAGACTTTTTAGCAGGGCCTGTTGCAACAGGACAAGGGGTAATGATTGTAAACAGAAAGAGGGTAGATTCAGATTAGATATAAAGAAGAATTTTTTTTATGATGATAGTGCTGAAACACTGGAACAGGTTGCCCAGAGTGGTGGCAGGTGCCCCATCCCTGGAAACATGCAAGGTCAGGTTGGACAGGGCTCTGAGCAACCTGATCTAGTTGATGTCCCTGCTCATTGCAGGGGGGTTGGACTAGATGACCTTTAAAGGTCCCTTCCAACCCAAGCTATTCCATTATTCTATTCTATGATTCTATGAAATATGCATATTACCGATTGAAAGTAATGAATGTTATGATTGGGAGAAATGTATCACTTATATGTACTTCAAGCCTTCAGCCAAACCCTTTCATTAAAGAAGATTCATTTCAGGCTAAATATAAAAGAAGTTGGAGTCTCTTTTAGGTAGAATTCTCCATTTTGTGCTTTCTGATAGCAATAAAAACTACATTGCTATTTGCTTGAACATAAAAGATGTTTAAACAGAACATAAATGCACAGTAAAGTCCACCTGAGAGCACAGAAACTCTATTTGAGGATGTACAATGATAGAAGCAGGGCTTTAAAGCATTATGTCCACACTCACTGCTTGCTTATATTATTTTACAGAGTCTAAGTTTGCAAAGAGTCAAAGGCATAGCATCTGACCCAGCTTTCATCTGACTCCCCAGTGGATCCAAGGCAAGATGACATACCAACGCCCTTAGAAGAGCCCTGGCTAACCCACCTGAGATCCCATAGTGCATGCAACATCAGACCTTTTTAAGAACAAATGCCTTTTCCATGTCTGCCCATTGCTGACATGACTACAAGATCTTCTAGCATAAGGATAGTCAGATGCTGAGTGTGCACAGCTACACCCAGGACCTGTACATCCACCCCGCAGATAAGTGTAGTCTGAGACCTTCACTAAGTGGCAGCAGAAGCTCAGTTTTTCTTCTTTTCCATATTTCTGAGCTCTCCCAAAACTGGTGATTGATCTTGGGCCTGTGTTCAATTAGTCTGGATTATAGGAGATAATTTCATCTGCCAAGTATTGACTTGTGCAATATAGGCATGTACATTCAAGCTTGTTGGCTGAGTGCCCTTTACAGTCAATGGAAATAAGTGAGCTTAATTCATCTTACACTAAATTAGGACATCTAAATAACTGACACCAAATCACCAAACAGCTCAGAGGACAGTGAGGCAAAGAACATTATTTAATTTTCTAATAAGCTTTGCTGTTTACCTGTTCTCTACATAAATGGCTATGTCTTTTTCCTTATACCATTATTATTTGTTCACTAATACATTATCCTCTTACGTCTTTATTCTCTGTCCATCAGAGGAATCTTTCAATAACAATGGGATTCTTTGGATTCTATTAGTAAAGAATGAACACTGCCAATGTCCACTCTCATTTTCATTAAATGATCTATGCCTTTTTATAGATCCTATTTGTCATATATCCTTTGTGTAATGGTGAGCAACAGGTTTCTTAATTTCTCATGCAATACAGCTTTCATTTGTATTTTATTCATTAAAACTTTCCTTGTCTGCAGGGAACATGCTACATCCATATAATACATTTCAGGGGTCTATTGTTTCTGCATAGACGACCAGGATAAAGGACTGGAAAAGATAGTTATAACCAGGATAAAGCACTAGTTATACTTGGAGGAACTTACTGTATGAATTTAGATGGTTCTTTGAGAGTCTGTTTGCCTCCGCAGACTGGGCTCACTCTTGGAGAGACCTGGGTTCTCCTGACAGCTCTCAAAGTACATTTGATTTCCTATAAAATTGGGATAATTATACTGCTTTCCTTCTTTAGATGAGGACAATAATGTTTTATTCAATATTAAATAACTTGAAATGTGCTCTATCAGCTGAAAAAAACCCCCTTAAAACTCCAACTCTGGTTCCAAGGAGAGGGCGAAATTGTACTTCGAAAGGCAATAATATCGCAAATCTCAAAATATTTGAAAGGTCTGTGAAGAAGGTACAAATGCAAGTCAAATTCTGCTGTGCTGTCTTTGTCCCAAGAAAAATAGATCTAAATTGCCGAGATTAACTGGTGTAGAATAATTCTCTAATGAGGAAAGTATCCAAGATTGCCAGGAAGAACCTCCAAACAGTGCTGCTGAGCATTAACTCACTATGAAAACAGGTGAACATATAGCACAATTCTGTCAGACTGCAACCCTAAGGGACATAATGCCTGAAGCCACTTTATTCAACTCCTTTATTGATGGCTCTCTACTATGAAATGAACTAATCACGACTGGATGTGGTCAGTACCATGTAGTGGCAGAACCATTCCCTTCAACTAAAACAGTCTTTTGGATCTTTTCTGCATTTATATGTTATGTGGCACAGTCGTCTTGTACTTCTGTACTGAAAACCCCTACTTCTGCTTTCTTTCTTTGTCTACTGGAGTAACATGTGATGATCCATATAATTCTGCAAAATATCATAGATGTCAGTGGTAGAAATTCAAGCAAATATTAATATTTAAAATGCAATCTACAAAATATCAATTTTAATTAGTACATTTGACATATTAAAAATCAATACTTAAGTAGTGAAAGATTCTGCTGTTTAGGCTGCACTCCACATGGATGATCATTTCTAAATTAAGAGATGCAAATTTAATCAATAGATTTAAAACTTTACATCACTTGAGGCACTTGAATTGCTTCTAATCAGCCTAGTAAAGTGAAAGCATCATTTAATTGTTGTTTTTTCCCCCTCTTTGGAAGACAAACCTACCTTCAGGCTGGATTTTGCTCAGAATAAGCTATATTATCTGCAACTTTTGCTACTCTCTGTTATTCTTAGCAATTAAAAGTGTATTTAAAATGTCAAGAAAACAAACAGTTTTAAATTCCAGAGGTCATTTCATAATTTAAGAAATTTTAACAGAATCAACTTCTTAACTTGGATTTTAAAACATAGAATTGGTAAAATGTAATTTCTCAAATTGTAATACTTTTAACAAAACAGAAGTATTTTGTTGCTGATATGAAATCAGCCTTTATGTAGTTTACTGTGCTTACTTCCCAGAATTATTTTAAAAATTGCTCATTTTGTGAAACAGGCTATATAAAATTCTCATGCTTTAGTAACTGATACTATGAACCACAAACTATTGAAAGTTAAAATTCCTTCTTTTTTTTCCCCACTTTAAATTTTACAATCTACATGTTAACAATGTTGTTACAGCTATCTGTCAAATTATCTGCAAGATACCTTGAAATACAGTTCATACTAAATTTTAGCCTTGAAATACATTTTATTTTTCCAGAATGTTCATCAACAACTTGTTGAATTTACATCTGCAAAAAGGGCAAGAAAGGCTGAAGACCTAGTTCTACCTTTTTACATGAAAAGTCACACTGACATTGATAGAACTACTCACGTACTTGATGATTCTTTACATCTGGAATTAGTATTAATTTTTCCATTGTATTTTCTAGGATTATATCTGCACGGTAATTATTACATGTGCAGCTGAAAGTATTTAAAGCATTTCAGATCAATATATCCTGAAGATTTTCAGGGTAAATCTTTTGATAGCATGCATGAGGCCTCTATTTCCTTTAAAATGGACAGGTGCCAATTATAATGGAGAGGAATATGACTCTTTTATTCTTTTTTCTTAAAGCTATCTGTGGCTAGCGCTGCATGGAATGCACCATACTTTCAAATGGAGCAGGGTAACTTCTTTATAAAATTTTGTGTGCCACTACCCAGCTATTTGGCATGCAAAGGTGTTGCAACTACATAAAGAAATTTGTTGACAACATACTTAAATTGTTATTCGTCCAGTTTTCCTGTAAACCACCAGATTATGTAAATAATTATAACCTGCAGTTACTAGTAGCATGTCTTCAGTAAACAGCGTGCTTCTGAATCATAGGCAACAGGATATTTAGATATTTGCATGATCTGAACTAGGTCAGCAATCTTTTCTTTCCACAAATTTCAAGGACAAAAATAATATGACACACACTTAAAAAAAACCCTGGGCATCGCAACCGAATCACTCTTGTATTCTATGATACAGATGAGTCACCCCAGCAGGAGTTTCCAGGGCAAAATATTTTTGGACACAGGAGGGAAGCAGAGATGATATTTCATCTCTGAATCATACACAGACTGTGCGCTGCAGTTGCATGGTTTCAGCATTGCGAGCACTGTGGCTTCCTAGAAGATCTGAGCTAAAAACAGCCACAGATTTCTGACACTGAAGTCTTCAAGAAGCAAACAGCACTAGTTACTTTGTGGTGTTGTGAGGACATTTAGTAACATATTCAGTATTACCAACGTCTCACTGTAAGGTAAACTGTGAGTATAAACTCACAGGTTGGTGTGAAAGTAATGTCCTTTCTGTACATGCAAACCCAGTTCGGATTCTGACTGAAAAATTGTGTTCTGTCCTATTTTCGTACTCAATGCAGCATGATAAGGACAGTTAGGGTTTAGGGAGTCTAACGCTGCATTTTTCATGAAATGTTCTACCCAGTTGAGTGCCTACAAGTTGCACTAGGCTATGGAAATCTTGGCTGAACAACTCATAGGTGTACTGGAATCTGGCAAATTTGTTCCCTCAAACCCAGATCTCTTGGCTGTCAGATGTTGTGTGGGGAAAAAAAAAATCCATACAAACATACTTGGGCTTTACCACGCAAGAAAGTGCATCCCCAAACCCTCCTTTAATGAATGTTGCTAGCATTACTAGAGATCTACCAAGCAGCTTTAGAAGGAAAGGCTGGGGCTGCATCTAGAAATTGTGCAGCAGCTATTTTCATATGCAGCAAACTGTCAGACCATTTCTTCTTATGCTACCAAATGGGAATTACTTCCTGTACCATCTTTTAACATCCTTTGACAAGGGTAACAAACTGCCCAAGTGCTGGTGTGAAACCTGCCCATTCCCTTCTCCCCTACTTATAGGCATTATGTAGAGTGCCTGCACATACAGGTCTTGTCATTCACGTTCAGAGAGGGACACAGGAGGAGAAAATCCAAACAAAACTGAAAAAGAAAGCACAGAAAGACCTGAACTTTCAATTTGATTCAATTACTTTCTTGCAAGATATTATTCTTCACCTATGACTGTCAACTGTTTTTGGAAACCCTGTGTCACAGCCCAGCTCTTGCAACGTAGACTATGACTTGCAGCATGTTTAGGTTTTTCCATACTGTCCAGAATGCTGCAGAGATTACTTTTAACATAATAGCTTTTAATTGTTTTTAAGGTCTGAAATAGTCATCTGGCTTACATGTTTTCTTTCGTTATCCATTTGACTAGAGGGCTTCCCCGTGAAGCGTTCATTGTGCTCTTTTTTGCCTAAGTTTCATAAGCATTCTGTAAGAACTAGGAAATTTCCAAATTGTCATGTAATTCAAAAGGATCATCATTCTTTCCAGAAAGTTAAGGTATTACTGTGTAAAAATCCATACTGCTTTTATTTTCTTATAATTTCCAACTTGTATGCAATAGTTAAAATTAGGCAGCATCCAATATCTTATTTGTTAATAGAAAGATCATTCAATACTATCTCTAAAATCTTAACAGCTGTGTTCAGGAATCTATATATTGTCCAGAACTGGCAACCTATGTGCTTTTCACTGATTTTGTAGAGACTAAAATGTCAATTATTTATTTATTTTACCAGAAAATGTATGAGCAATCAGTTATCCTCTGACCTCGGATCCCCCAGGCACTTCCCATCTGTCAGACATTTCTGTAAGTACACATGTTCTTTCCTTCCATCGGTCTAACGCACTAGACTTGTACACATCCCTTACAACCAAAAAGCTGAAATAAAAACAAGAAAGATGCCACATCCAAAAAACTCACCTCTGTTTTCCCTGTTCCTCTCCAAAAATCCAGGGAGTCATTGTTTTGACTCTCTGTTTGAGCTTCATAATATTATATATATTTGTGAGACCATCATATGTTCTTTCTTCAGTGTGAGTGAAAGCTTGAACTCTGTTCACTAAAGCAAAAACATCTTTACAATGAGGCAGAACCTCAAGATATCTCCTGTGACTCTCTGTGGCAGACACATCACAAACATGAGCCCTAAGGGTTGTTTATTTTCCTCTCCTTAATTCTTTGAGTAGGTAATTTTAATGAAACACAGAGTAATTGGACCTCTTTAAAAGGCTAAATGGGGAGCTTCCTGGAAATGTTTTCCATGTGTATTTACACAAGATCATCTAAAGTATAAATATAGTCCCTGGATAGTTAGCTCACATTGTAATGAATTTAATACAGTGGTTCAGATTCACAGTTGACATAAATGTTTTGCAAATAACAGGGCCATTAAAGTCAATGAAGCTAAGTCAATTTACACCAGTTAAGGGTATGACAGTGTGTACAGAAGATTTTGTTCACTGGCATAATCATCCTGGCTTTTACAGCTTCATGGGGTGAGGGAGCTTTTAATATGATAGTGGGCCTTCCCATAAGAAGGATGTCTTCTCAGATACAGAGGTAATGTATGGGACAAAGGAGAGAAACTCATTAAAAAGTCCAATTACAATAACAGTATTGTTGAAAGCGTCTGCATTATAACAACTTATTGGTGGATGCCTCCATTTTCTAGGTATGTGGGTGGCTGACTTGGAATGCCTCAGCTGTTAGAGATGCACAGTGGTAGCCTTGATATGTTTTGTATTTCTACTGTGCCACAACTCATAGCCGTTAAAATAATTGTGCATCTTGTTCAAGCACACACACTTTTTAAAAAGTTCTCTCCCATGTGTTGCAAAGCAATAGGACACTACCCTAGGAAGAAATCACAAGCATAGCTACCTGAGGGCAGGCTATGAAAAGAGAGGAAATTTGGGTCTCACGTACAAGTGTGGCTTTGACTCACCCAAACCAAGAAAAACCTCTAGGAATTATGTCTTTATTTGTATTTTTTTGGTTCGTTGTTTTCCCCCAGATCACTTGCCTTTCATTTTTGTGATTCATTGGTGAGGAGCTAACAGCACCCGAGGCATGGGCCTGAAAGGAGAAGTGATGTTTTCCCTTTGCTGGGCAGGTGAAAACACTTATAAACTCAGTGCTCATTTGTGCAATACATCTTTCCAATTTGGAAAGTTGTCCTCTGCAAGCAGATAGCATTAACAGGCAAGTAAAATTGCCCTCTTCCTATTATTCTAAACAGTTTAAAGTTTTCTTTATTATTATTTGTTTTTTCACTACTGAACTCCCCCCTCTAATCCCCATCTATGCAGAACATACACCCTAATAGCAAGGGTCTGACACCCAACAGACCCTTCGTAAATATATACAGTTTACATATACAGTCTCTTTTTCCGATTTATTTCCTCAAGATGCTGACTTCACCTAGTCTGGTTGTTGTGTCCTGTACCTATTGCATAGACTTCAGGTGAGTTTTCAGAGTAGAAAATAGCAAAAGTTACCTGACAGAGTTCCCCCACCTTATTTTTAATATAAAAATATTAAATAATACAACAACTGAAAAATAAAAGTTGACTGCTTATTAATAACTTTTATCCCATTACCAAAACAAACCCTTATTTTATTTATTAAAGGCTTTCCTGATACTTTAAAAATTAGAAAAGAATGTTTTGGGAAATTAAGGTTACTTTGTTTTGTCAGTTATTATAAAAGAAAAAGGTCTAGAAACTATTTGTATGTGGCTGTAAACCCATTCGCTCAAGCTGTGCTGGGAAAGGTGGTAGCACAGATTTGGTGTAAATGATAGCAGTAAGTACTTGTTCCTTCAGGATAACTTTCGAATCTTTTCTGAATTTTACAGGAGCCTAATAAGACTCAATGGAGGCATTTATTATTTTCCTGTTGGGAGAGCAAGAAATATTTCTAGTGTTGAACACGAAGGGAAGGAAAGCAAAAACCTACTCACAGCGCTGATTAAAAAAGAGAATCCTCTAAGATTTGTTCATTTTCCTTAGAAGACTCAAATTAAAAATATTTTTTTTGAAAAGTGTTACAAATAGATTTTGAAAGTGTTGGGGGTTTGACTTTAAAAAAATAATCACACATAATAGCCTTATCTGATGTGAAGAAGACATGTAAACCAAATCAGAGGGAGTACTGTAATGAGTGGAAAATACCAGAAAAGGAGTTCTAACATGGTTATATTGTGAGAAATAATGGATCTTCTTGCAGAGAGAATATTCCATTTAATATACACACTTTTTAAGTTTACCAGTGGGAAAGTTATGTAATGCTACAAGGCACACGCACCAGTTTCAGTATGCATTTTTCAACATGCCATTTAAAGCACAGATTGGTACATACCTACTCAGTTTTTACTCATTGCTCCAGGATGCAACTACATTTCCCTTGATATACGTGGATAATAAAACAGTTGGTGGTAATTATCTTAATGATTTCAGCATGAAGATTAGTAACCCTTGTAATTTTTATCCTTGCTAGTACAAATTAGTTTACAAGGGCTCAAAGTACCTGTTAAGCTGCCAAAGCAGTGTACACATTTTCAGTACTCAAATTAACCTCTGACTTTAGAACAGGAATACTTTTGTATAAAAAGTGAAGCCTCTCTACTTTTTGAATAGGAGGCATTAGTAATTGAAATACTAGTAGGGAGCGGACTGTGAATTTAACGACCTTATTCCAGAAGAGCAGAAGGAATGGGGGGGGGAAGCTACACTTCAAAATAGAAATTGAGATACAAATCATCTGGGAAAAAAAAAAGTTTCCTTTGTTTTTAAAGCATGTTCATACTTTGGAATTATCATAATTATTGTAATATTACATTATGTGTATTTTATATATACTATATACAGAGACAATAATACTATGTATATAATATGTAACAATTTATTAATCTGAGTCAATGAAGATCCTCAATTTAACACAGTTCAAAGGTACTTAACTTGAAATGCATGTTGCAGCCCCTCTTTATTCTGGAAGTCAGTTAAATAAATTCTGCTGCAGTGCAAGGTTAAGTAACCCTGTAACCTGAACACACAAACACATCCTGCAGTGACACCCAGAATCACTTGTGTAGTCCTAATCTATTTATAAAAAATTCCATTAAGGAATTACTCTTGCATGTATGAGCATTGAAATACAATATATATGCATTTGCACAGGCAAAGATTGCAAGGCAGTCAAACACTATTTTAAAAAGACTGGTAGATACATACTTTTCCATTAGTTCAATTTTTTGTTTAACTTGTGTACTTTCCAATTACATAGACCATAATTAGTCTAGGTCTCTATCTGGAAACCCCTTTAAATATGAAAATACAGTTCCAATCTATGATTTTCCAGCACAAATCAAGAATCAGGGTGTAGACGGTCTAACAAGAAGTCTCTAAGTGGAAAGAAAAGTTTGAGTTACCATTTAGATTTTCATCCACAATCAGCTGTAAAACTGATAGCAGCTTATCTGTCTTACAAGTTTACTTAGCCTGTCTTTGCGTCCAAGTGACACACTTGATTTGTCAGTAACCCAAGGAACAGCCTGAAAGGGATTCTTTTATTCTCATCAAAATTAATTTTCCTTGTAGTATCTCAAAGATGAGATCATCAATGCATAAATATAGTCTTTATTGTTTTCAGTCCTATCAACATGCATTGACTATTAAAGGTCTAAGAGCAACTACACAAATATGTCTACAAAATACTTTTCAGCAACTTTGCCTTTGTTTTTTTTCCTTTTCTGCTTTACTCAGTTTTTACTATTTTTCATTTGTCTATAATGTATTTTGTATTCACTCTTCATAACATAAAAACAGAATGGGGAAAACTCTCTTCTTATTTCTTTCTATATTCTCTGTTTCTGTGTGCATTTTTTGACAACCATCTGCTTAGATTAAACTTCACCTCCTTCTCCTATTCATCCCTGTCATAATAAAATATTGACAGAAACAATTTCTTCCAGGAAAATAGAAAGTTAATAGATAAGTGAAAGCTCTGCTTGGTTTTTCATTAAAGTCCTGATGCACTCTCACAACCTGTGTTGTATTTATTTATATGATCATCTGAAGTTGTAAAAAATTAAAAGGTAAAGCTCCAACCCAAACTCTGGATTTCACAATGGGATTCAGACTATATTTAATGTTCACAAATTACTGTAGAGCTTTTGCAAATAGCAAGTAACATGTCAGATGAAAATCTCTAGGTCCAATACATGTAGTGTAAGAGGAGGCTCTTTAGCTGCAATTAAAGGGGACAAATGACAGCATTGCCCACACCCAGGTTTATGTAAATGAGAAAAAATTCGTAAGGCAGCCAGGCCTTACATAACGTCAGTATTTCTAAAATAGTGTTATTTTTTCCCTGTTAGGGCTGCAGGCAGATGAGCAGGCCAGTGACTATCCCTGGCCTGACGTTTAATGAACAGCGCAGACATGGAAAACTGCAGGATATGACATGAGAAATCCCTGCACAGAAGAGATGACAGAGCGAGAAGCAAAACACCTATAGGGACATCACCGTGGGGGGTGAGGGATTTTGCAGGTGGTTAAGGGGGAGGTAGGGCAGAAATGGCCAAACTTCACAGGCATTCAGAGGGGAGCACTGGGGTTTTCTGGGGAGTGAAGTTTTGCAAAGCCAATAGCACTGAGGTACCTGCGTCAGCAATACCAAATATTGCCGAGATTACCTAGGTAACTATCAGAAACACCAAATTTGGGTATGGATGTAGCAAGCTAGGACCAGTGCGGAAAAGAGATACCACAGTATATAAATCCCCTGGCAGGTGCAGTGCATGGTCCCTGACTGCCACAGCCAAAGCCGGGCGAGACCCCACCCCATTGTTCCCCACAGACCACAGCAGCCACAGCTGCCCCATGGTGGGGGCAACTGGGGCAGGTGCACCTTCCCTGGCCCTGGGGTCCCCTGCCAGCGCCTGTCCCGGGCCGGACAGCATCAGCAACTACCCACCGCCGATAACCTTCTGCCTTCTCAGCATTCAAGGAAGAATACCCACAAGAAGAAACACATAGCTGGAGAGACTTTGTTTTGTAACAGTCTTCCCTTGAGCAACCAGGTCGAAATTCTCAGGGATCTGATTTGTCTCTGTTTTGCTGGGTGGCTTTGGCAGCTGCGTGCTATGATCCAACTTTTGATGTTCTAGTGATTTTGGCTGGAAAGATCCTCAACATTTTTGTAGTAGGTATACCAATTCTTATTCTCTGCTCAAGGATCACATACGTCCCCATAGCTATAACACAACTCTGGCAACTCACACACCGTTGACTATTATCTTGGCCGTGACCCCAGGTCCCTCTCCGAGTGGTGTGTTTCCAGGATATCATCTCACGCCTTGCAAGCATGCCCTACGTTCTTTGTCCTCACCTTTGCAATCTTGCATTTGGCCATTTTAAAAAACGAGCATTTTTTCCAAAAAAAACACCTTAGAAAGCAAATGAGACCAGTCTATATATATGATCTATCTTCATAATTATTTACTGTTCAATCAGCTGTAGTGTCATTTGTACATTTTCTCAGTAATAAGTCCATATATTTCCTTCCAGATTTTTTGCTGATGTATCTAATAGCACTGGAACAAGTCAGTAAGGATTCTCATTAGAAACATCCACAGTGGATGATGATATAATATTAGATAAAGTACTTTTTGCCACCTACTACTTTAGCAGTGTGACTGAGCACCTTAGTCTTTTAAGGTTGTTTCTATTAACCCTGCCTCCAACTTCTAAGAGGTGCTGAATTTAAGAGAAAAAACCTCAGATATAAGAATCTATCTAACAAGTAGGATATTTAAATGATTAATAGAAAACCTAAAATACTTTGCAAATTATTTTTATACTTGGAAGCTGATGTTAATCAGAGGAACTTAGTGAAAAAAATTGATTAAATTGATTAGCAAGAAACAGATGGGGATGATGCTAACAGAGTTAACTTGTAAGGAACATAGCTTCATACTGGTTTCAGAAAATCAGAGATAGAATTAAATTGGCTTCTCTTGTAGCCCTTGTTCCTGAGAAAGAGGAGAAGAGACAGCAGAGAAATAAAGAAAGTATCAAGAAAGACAGACAAATTGGCTGTACCTATTTTACGAGATTTGATGAGAAAGCTGGATCACCTCTCAGTTTCCCGTGTCCTTTGTCCTTCTTGTTTAAGAAGGTACCACTGAATACTAAGCCTAAAGCACTGAGATGGCCTAATTTGTAATTAATGGCTATCGCTGGCATAAAATAAATAGTACTTCAGTTTTACTGGACATTCCAGATAGCACGGTAACCAAATATGGGTGCTACTAATTGGCTAATTAAAATCTTAATTTCTGGAGTTTTGTGTAGTGCTGTTGAATATGATTTTTAATTGGATGCCAGTTACTTTAAAAACCTTTCAGTTATGCTGCACCAATAAGTTCATAATAGAAGTAGATGTTAAGGCCAAACATTATTATTTGATCACATCCTCAAATATTAATATACAGGAAAACTATTCTACTATTACTCTAGGAAAATAAACCATTGGTATAGCGTTTATAGAAACAAAAAAGCTTTAAAATTTTCCCATGCAACTTAAGTAAGGCATCTTTAGGAAAGTGTTTAACAATTCTTGAGGTCTCTTCCAAAGATTAAATCACAAGCTCTGAAACAGTAGTGTTCAAGAGCATAGATACAAGTATATAATAAAATGCTTAATCACTGTTTTGAGTGCAAACCTGAAGGCAACTTTTATTGTGGAAATCCTCTTGCCTTTCCATTACATTTTCCCTCTTCTGAGCAGATGGGGGAAGGGAGGAGGAATGATTATTACTGATTTAATTAAGCTACTAAGATTACTGGTCCAGTCCATCGGGAAATGACAGCTTTGAGATTGTGAATTGGATGTAATCATCTGACCTCATTACTATTTTTGTCATGAAAATAAATTAATTTTGTATATTTTCTGTTCTCATTACTACACTTGTCATAAGAGGGAACTATCAAAATTTTAATAATACCTGATGTACTTTGGTAATTATGGTACTATGCTCCACAACTTTGACATTTTCAACCTTGCGCTTGATTTGCTGTCTATTCCACTCCTCCCTGGCAGGTTAATAAAGGTTGTAAATATGGAATCAGCTAGGTAATTTTCTACAAAATGCAATTGCCCCGTTTTATCCCTTTCCAGTTTTCGACTGGGGAGGGGTGGGAGCGAACAGAAAATTAAGCTGAACTGCACTGATATTAGTGCACTTTAAGGTATCGGAATTTTTGTTGTGCACTGAAGTAAATTATATAATAAATGTGAAATAATATCTCTGGATATCAAGTTAACATTCAAATCCAAAGATTAAGCTCTTTTCTGGAAGTAGGCAGGTTCTGCCAATGAAATCTAACAACAATTGCATGGGTTACAATCAAACAAATGCTTTTGTGTGTTTACACATAGAAACATTGGTTCAGTTGATTAAAGAGAACATCTTGGATAGCAAAATTTCCATCAAAAGCAAAACAGAAAATCAGAAGCTTCAAATTAGAAAGTTATATGCTGCTCTTACATTATGCTCTAGTCTCCTGTTCTTGGGTAAAATAACTAAAAAGTGGGAACATCAATTTTTTAAAAAAGCACCCCAAATGTCTTGAAGTACAGCCCAAGCCAAAGACCTGCAGCAACTTAGGTACACTTAGAAGAAAAACCTTGTGTCCATGGGCAAGAGAAACCCTACCTTCCTTACTTCTAGCCTGACATATCTGCTGTGCCTCTGTATTGCTGCTGTGATGTGGTTGGTATGTCTGCTCTCTGGCCAGCTGCCTGTATTCTTCCTCTTCTTCCCATCCTTGTACATGCAAGCCAGTTGCTGCCAGTGCAAGGGTGACAACAGGACTGGTCATGCCTGTGTGTCCCGCAGAGTAGTCTCTAGCAAACTGCTAATGCTCACAGCTATGTAGCAGGAGCACAGGAACCAGTGACATGCACCTCGCTTCACTTTCTCCAAAACCACTGGGAGACCCATGGTAGGTATCTCTTCCTCCTTTCCAAAGGCTTTTATTCCATGAGTCACATTATGCACCTTCTTTGTGGACCTGTGGCAGAGAAAATGACATGAGACAAACTGTTTTAGCTGTCAGCAGTGTTCCAATAATATGGTGCTGTATACCACTTATTTTCAGACGAGGCAATCATTAAACCTTCCTGAAATCAGAAGACCTCTTAGCTTGTGAATGAAGGAAAAAACAACTAACACAGAACTGAGAAAGGACCAAAATGATGCTAGATAGAAGAAATTATTCAAAAAGTTATCCACCTTTTCCTCCAATAATGGCAAAATCTGCCACTTAAAGTGATGCAAAGTTACACTTTGAATGGTAAAGTTTTCCAAAAATATCTTTCATCATCCATACCTTTTCAGAAATGTGTTTCTCCTGGATGAAGGCATAGCTACACTGATTCATACATTTGTACTTCTGTGCTCTATTTTTGTAATTTGTAGGTAAATCTGAAAGTCAAAATTACTTACGGCCCCTGATGGTGCCTATGTGACTGCCCTCCTTCTTCCAGGGCTCTGGGTTTAGTAGGAACATGAAGCTCATGCTGAAAACCTTCCACTGGCATCCAGTCACGTTCTTATACCAGCTGAAAGCCTTGGTTCAAGTTTTCAAAGCAGTTAAGGGATCAAGCTCCAGCTACATCAGAGAATACATTTTGATCTATAAATCACAGAAACAGTGATATTTTTCAGGGAACACAGAGACTGAAGATCACAAAAGCCAGAACAAAGCATGCAAGAGCCAGGGAGAATGCATTTTCTCTCTAAAGAGACATAGCTCTGAAGGGATCCTCTGTCTTTCAGAGGACACCAGATAGAGCAGGTCTGATTGCTTTTCAGAAGCATCATATGGCCCCATTTTAAGTGACAGAATACATTTTTGATCTCTAGCTCAATAATCCTCCCAGAAGACCTCACCAACTGCACTCACAAACTAAAAATTAAAATCCCTAGTCCTCATAAAGTTTTGGACTCAAAAAGGCAAAAGCATCAAAGCCTTTATAAATTTTATGAGTTATTGTAATGTTATGAGGGTGTATGAAGCCAGGTGCTACTTCTCTACCACCATCTTCTTGATCAACACCAATGAGAAGTTTCTTCCTAGAGCCTCATAACAAAATGGGCACTCTTGGAGATCACAAATAAGAAGTTATTTGGTAAAAATAACAGTAGTGAGCAGAAGAATTGGACAATACTCATTAACTGTAGAAAGACCCAGATGCCGAGATGCTATTTCTAAAATCTACTTAAACAAAAGTATTATTACAGAATTTGACATCACGTTGCAAGCAACTTTCATAAGTGGCCCATATGAAGTTGCTTAAGCATTAGTGCACATCTTGCCATAGCACTAGGATTTCAAATTACATGACAGTTTGACTCCCATATATTCTTTCTTCTCTAAGGATTAAATCCCTTCCATATCCCAAAATTAGTGTAGATGTCCCATCAGTCTAGAGCTTTCTAGCACATATTCTCTAATTATAAAATTTACAGCTTTGAGCAAGTGTCTGTAATGAAAGAGCAAATTCTTGTGGAGAAGATAAGGGTTATAGAAACAGCATCAGATAAAAATGATGAACATGATTACTTGCAACCACTGAAACAATTTCTTTGGAAAGGACTCCAAGTGGCTAGAAAATCTGATAGTAGAAAGAAAAAATATGGCAAATTATTTTTAGTAGATATATTAATCATTTAGAGCTTTTAAATCAAATGAAACAAGTCTGTAGAGAAAAAAACTAGTTCCACTGAAATTTAAAGCAATATTGCCACTGACCTTAATAAAGTCAGTGGGTGTCTAACAGGATTCTGCTCTGTTGGGCTTATTATTTTGTCTAGACAAAAGGCAAGATCATATCTGTAAGTCACATAACAGTTTTGTATCTGTTAGGGAACAATAGTACTAAGCAAAAAGATTAGAGATAGATTGCAGAAAAGATTTGGTTTCTTCTGAGGGCACGTGAACTATGCAAGAAAGATATGTTATCTATCACCTTGTAGAAGAGGCTTCCTGTGACTCCATTAACAGAAATAATTCTCATGAGTTATACTTTAGCTGGCTTTAATGAACAATAGTTTCATTCTAAGCAGTTGGGAAATTCAGAATTGCAGGCTGGATTGTGCTGCTTTTTTAAGCATTCTAAACAATCAGAAATTCATTAGTGACTTCCTTTTTCTCTGGTACCCAAAAACTCTGAGGCAGGTATTAAATACTCCCATTTTCAAGCATTCCAAACAAATTCACAATGTGTTCCATATTTACTAATTCACTAAAGTTTGATGGTCACTGGAAAGCACATGCTAGGGCTTTCCTGGAAGTGTAAACATCTGTATTAGCTATAGATAAGTAGAGCTCTTCTAATACAAAAATCATCATGAAGGAACAAATAAAAAAACCTTCAAAGAGCTTAATAAAAATTAACCTGTTCTAAGTAATGTGTTTTTACAGAGGTAATCTGAATGCTAATTCTTTCCAGGAGATCTAAGGAAGCCTCAGGCTATATTTCCAGGCAGTATATACCAGAAGAAAAATAACAGTTACATAAATATGTGTAGATTATTAGCGGTTGCCAAATAGATTCATTTGATATTTTTATGATCCAACTGTTTTCCATTTAGCCAGCAGATACTGATATTTTTGTTCTGCAGAGAAAACCATAACAGACCAAATAAAATATTTTATACAGTAAAGCTGTTCTACCCTTAAGGTACAGAGTTTTTCCATATTGTTTCCATTTGAAAGCTTATTCAGATTATGAACCCTGCTGACACTGATACCTCTACTCTCTCTCTCTCCCTTCCCAACTCTTAAGTCAAATAGTTGGGTCAGCACTTGTACTTTTACTTTGATTATGTGAAGTCCCCGTGGAAAGATACAGTACATTCTAAAACATCTTTATTTTACAGTCTGCTCTGAGCTTACATATTTGAATGCTTAATTTACAGACATGCTTAGGGAAGTGTTGATGCAAAGAAACCAGCTATTCATACATAACCCAGATCAAAGCAGTGCTTCTCAGTGAAGTGTGCTCTATAGCATCAGTTAAATAATTTAGAAAAAAATCTTCCCCAAAACATCTGTAAGTAATTTAAATTAAATTTTAAAAGTCATGGCTGACTTTTGCATTACTTTGCCTTACTGCCATGCCTGTAGTCTGATTTTTGTTACCAAATGCCTCCATGCCCTACCCACCACGCTGACTACCTGAACGATGGCGTCGACGCAGCCAGAGCACAGCAAGCGGAGGCCAGCAAGCACAGCCTCACATCTGGGCAGATGCAGAGAAGTCCTAGACACACTTTCAACTGACCAGAAGCTACAGAGGGCACCAAATTCAGGCCTCTGTGCCCTGCCTCTCAGTTGTGCTCGTTAGCATGAGCTTGCCATGTCACCGGCTGTGCTCACACAACATCAATCAGCTTTTACCAAAGGCAAATCAGGTTGCACCTGCCTGCCATATGCTGCACGAAGTCTGTCCCGTTACAGACACACCCATAACAGAAAATGTGTGGAGACTCGAGTTAGGTGCCTTTATGCAGACGTGATTCACCAGCTGAAATGCTTTTTTGGACTTGGGGGTCAACAGAGTTGCAAAGAGGCATCAGCCTCCTCTTTGCAGGAGGAAGAACAAGGGTGATGGAGCTCAGCGTGAGCAGCCTCGGTGCAGACGGAGCCACAAGGTTGCAGAAACAGACATCTCATTTCTATTTACATTATCTGGGCATTAAAATGTTATGCTGTACAGTTCTTGCTCCAGCATGTGAGAAAAAACCACCTCTGTGAGCAGCCCTGAACCAGAGCAGAGAATGGATCCAGCTATCAAACAACACGTTTGCCATTTTTTTCTTAAAGAGCGGAATATTTTAGCTGGATCCCAGTTCAGTTCACTTCATAGTATTGCTTTGGGCAAGAATTAACAGTGGGGATTAAATATTTTGACCTAATATTGCTGCCAAACACTTTTTAATGTTGAAAGACACCCTGAGTTATGGTTTTGATTAAATTAATATTCATATATTGTTAAAAGATGCGCTCAGCATGCCAGATTAAGAAATTACCAGCAAAACCAGACTTTAGTGAGGCCACTGTTTAGCAAGCCAATGGTAATCCCAGTAATGATACCTTAGGAGAGTGAACAACTTACTCTCTGTGTGTCAGGACCATAAGTCATTACAGGACACGGTACAGTCTGCTAAGCGCGAGCAAGGGCTAGGTGGGAAATCACAGCAAATGCAGTAGAACTTATGAACAAATTTTGAAATGTCAAAACATTCTTTCACAAGCTCTTTGATGGACTGATAAAATGGTTGAAATCTGCTGTGGTTTTAAATGTTCTAATAACTGCAGTATGTCAGGTGGATTTTCACATTTGCCTTGAAGTAGACTTTGGTTATATGACTTTCCTCAAAATAAGGAAGAGTAAAATAAAAGTAAAGAGATACAGTTGACATACCAGTGATGGAAGCAGAGTATACCTGAAGCTAATATTGATTTAAGTAGTCCAGTTTCTAGATACTCTATTTCACTGTCCTTTTAAAAACAAAATAAATCCAAATTATCTTGAATATATATATTTAACCCATACTTTTAACTCTATATATCTCAAATTTTGATTGAAGCTGAAAAGTAGAAATGCAAGATACCATAAAAAGTATGAAACCATCTTGCAAGCTCCCTTCCTCATGAACTCCCGCTGACTTCAGTTAAATTATTATTGCTATTGATTACTAGAAATTACTATTGCCATCTTCTGGTGCAATTGAAAATTGGAAGTTGTTCTCATTAAAAAATCTGTTGAGATTGCTGATGCTATCTAATGCTGGGAATGGTACTGTTCCTTTTGAAATTGAACATGAAGTGTATAATAGGTGTGTTTTTCCTGTAAATAAATAGCTGTTTCTCCCCAAAGCTATTTTGTAAACTTGGTACGTATAGAACTCAAGACGGGTCTTGGAAAACAGAAAGAGGGAAACAGTGATGGCAGATCAAGCTTGCTAAACTTCTGCACTTTTAATAAAATTCTTTGGGGATAATTTAATGGTTTGCTGTACTGTGTTTGGCTAAATTTCTAAGAATAATAAAAGTTTCTGTATGCTATTACTGAGAAAAATTACCATCAATCTTGTCTAGGCTTTCAAGGATTTGAACTCTGTCCCAGAACAAACATACACTAGCTTGCACCTTAGATGAGTAATAGTCAAATGTCTGATGCTGCGAGCAAACATTCATGGTTCTAAATTGAAAAGTAAGAGGGAGATCTTCAGGCACATTCAAAATACCCTTGCGTAATTTTTACCTTTGGTGTGAAAAAAATAGGCCAGCCCACTTAAGAATGATCCACCTGTCAAAATGACTCATAAAGATAATAAAAACCACCAATTCAGGAGTTAAATCTTTTCATATAAAAGGCTGCTAGAAGTGTAATACATATTCCAGGGTAAAGGATATTGACACATTTTTAAGTATTTTATAAATATTGCAATACTTCGTGGCTGCAAAGTAAAACGAACAAGTTTCAGCCTTGAAATAGGTCAATGAATATCTAGTCAGTAAGGATCAAGTCACCAGGGAATTTTACATTATTTGGTGGCTTTATATCACTATGTATACACTTCCACGTAAGTACAACTTTCATGCACCAATAACTTTGTGAAATTTTATGGCCTGCGTTATATACCCAAGGTGTTTTCAGGTTTTCAAATCTGCACATCTGTAAACTAATTATACAGAAGGGAATGAAATGCACTTTCTTACCTGCTTAGGTTCAGTAGACTGATTTCAGAGTTTTCAGACACTTAATTTCAGGACAAAAAATAAACAGAGAACTTGTTCAAGAACCCACTGGGAGCTTTTCCACTGACTGCAGTGGCACTAAGTGCATTATATATGCTCCTTTGTTAATAGGTGGTGCTACTTACAGTCAATTCTTAAATTACTGGAAATGATTCAGCAATAAAAGAGGTTTCTATTGGCTCTAAGATTAAATACATAATACCCTCAAAGAAGTGTGGGGGAATAAAAGGGCAAATGAAGAAAAAAGTCACATAGGATGGTAAACTGATCCCTTTTTTTCTTTCCTAATCTAATACCAGACTAGAAGATAATACAAAAAATAGTCATTATTATGCTTACAGTACATAACACCTTAATGTTGCAGATGCTCTACTGACCCAGAACAAAGATGCAATCTTTCTGAATTATAGGCAGGGATTGATCCAAAACAGTTTCTCAGTAGGAGGAAATCATGAGATATGCAAAGAGGTATCCAACTGCAGCTTGTTCAAGTGAGACCTGCTCAGCCCAGGTCCTTCAGTTCTTCTCGGGACATCGCCACGAGCTTTGAATGGGAACTGGCTTCTCTTTGTTCCACTGGCAAACCTGAAGAATTAACCAAAGGGGTTGGCTGAGCCAGTCTAAAAGCCTTCCAGGTCCCCAAAGGGTGGCTTTCTAACATTTCTTTCTTTTTCTTTCAGCTGAGGATATTGTATTACCATAAGACAGTGGGTCAAGCTAGCACATTAAGTTGTGTTCCAAAAAAACTGTCTTAGATGGTCCTGACCCTATCATTCTCCTTCCCTTCTCTTTCTCCTTCCTTGGTGTACCTCCGAGATCAGCTTGTGCACCCTGAAATGCAGAGGGGCCAACCCGTATGGCTGAAACACGTGCCTCAGGGAACTCCAGCCTTTCTTTGAGCAGGAGAGGAAGCAGTAATTTCTAGAGAAGAAAGCTGAAGTGCATCTATGCAGAATTATTGGTTGTATGGCAAGAGCCTTGCAACCTGAATTTGATTAACTACGAGACAGATAGATCTTTTACCCTCCATAAATTATGCATTATCAGGCAGCCACTTAACTGATACTCTTGAGTTTTAACCAAACCCCATTAGAACTGAAGAACAGACCAAATTTTTTCTGGCCTTCTTCTCTTGAACACTTTCGCTCTAAGGCTGCTTCTGAATTTTGTCTGCTAGCTGGCTGCATACACTGTGCACTTGATATTAGGTCTAGTCAAACTAGCGGTTAACTCTGATTCTGTCTTGCTTATAATTTATAACTGTAATTTAAAGAAAATATAGACAATGAGTTATATTTTTAAAAGGCTATTTTAACCTGGTTTACATTTATTTTCAGTTTCAGGAATCAGTTTCATTTGCCAGTGGAACAAGTGACAAAAAAATTAACAATTTTTATGTTGCTGATGTATTAATATTTATCTTTTCTTTCTTAATTCATGTACATTTGTTATGGCAGATGCTGTACCAGTCCTCTATACCATGGGTAGAGGAGTTCTCAAATGTCCTCCCTCAATTCTCAGACATCCTTCCTTTCCTAATTTAAACCTCTAATCAGCCTATCTACCTTCTGCATTGACACCCCTGGTCACACAATAGTTTGGGGAGCATTCATCCACCAGGAAACAGGGGACATCCTGAGTACTTAAGAATTTTTAAAGAAGGCATTCATTTTTTATTATTATTGAAGCAAATCAATTACTCTAATTTTAAAGTTTTGCTGGATCCGAGTCAACCATTACTATTGCCTATCATCTGCCAAAAACACATCAAACAAAAATCTAAAACTCTCATGGATGCCAAATATTTTGGCAGCCATCCACCAGGCTCTAAAAAACCTACTTAATTTTTCATAGCAGTCAGGTTTTTCTGAAGTTAATCTATTAAATACACAATTACTTTCAAATAACAGTAAGCCAATGACTCGAACCCTTCGAAGCAGCACAACTGAAGTTGAAGACAGCGTTGCTGGAAGGGGTCTCCGAATGTCCCCATTGCAGCAAGGGCTCCTGCGAGTGGAGCAAGACTCCACTGAGCTGGGTGCTTTACAAATTGAGAACGAAAAGGTAGTTCCTGTCCAGACCTTAAAAAAGTATTTATTTGATTTTCTGTATTGTGGCTACTTCATTTTCTATGAAAGACTGATAACAACTGGCTACCTTCCAATACCATTTCCCCATGGTTTTTCAATAGAAATGTATGTTTCCCAGATGATGTGCTTTGATAGTCTTCTTGATTCCAGCACTGACACTGCAGGTCATTTTAAGAGAGTATTGTTACTTCCCTGCTTCTCAGGTTGCCCGTATATAGAAAGGAAAAAATAACGTCTATTTTAAGCACCTTGAGATCTATGGCTGGAAAGTGTTCTTTGTAAGCAGTTATTCTTTAGAAACGACAACAGAAAATATTTAAAAATAATAAAACAAAATTTAAGCACTTCTGAGGAGGATTTTTTGTTACTCTTCACTCCCATGCACAAGGTATGGCAGCAGCAATGGGGAGGTTTGTTTGGGGGCTTTTTCCCCACACTTGGTACACTTACCACCTCTTTCTCCTCACTTTGCACTACATTTTCTACTTATTTTTTAAGAGGTTTGTTCCTTTTATATTTTATTTATCATTTTTGATTCTTCTATTTTAATGACCTTTCCTTTGCCATTAACCTTTTTGTTGATGTAAAAGAGCATAAACTAAAGTTCTGCATAAAATAAGATTAAATAAAAACTGTAAGTATGGTAGAGAAAATTGTCTTTGTTATTAACATACAGCATGTTCTAACCAAATTTGCCAGAATCCCACTCCTTTGTCAAGGTCTGGTCTAAAAATCATTTTCCTCTGCTCCTCACCAGCACCCTCTTTTACTAGAAAGCATGGGCAGAAATGGAGTTTTCAGATATGCCCCTAAGGTCTGTGAAGAAGATGCACATTTTCCTCACGCCCCTTAGCTCTCACATCCATTCATAAAATCAGTGATTTAAAGGAAGGAGAGGGACTTACCAAGGATTTAGCCATTTGGAGGGTCTAGGTAGGACTTACCATTTCATTTTACTTCACTGGTCTCTTGCATTAAACAGGCAAAAAGACCACTAAGGTGAGCAGAGGAAGAAGAGCAAAGAAGTTAACCTTGTGCTGTTTCCCTGTTAAGAAAGGGCCTATGTAGCTTTCTGATAGCCTTATGAAGAGAGGTCTCTAGGATGCTTAAGGCACGAGACTGAAAAGAGACAGCAGGCTGATGTGGATTTAATAGAAATTTGCTAGCACACGTACACTGCCCCCCTCAACATCTTCCCAAATCTCCTCTGGTGGCCACATGTGTTTGTCTCCTGGCTTTTCTATTCAGGACAGTTGCTTGAGGAGAGAACAAGTGGAGGACAAAAAAAGCATAGTACCATTTGTACTCAAAGCAGATTTCCATGTGGGAAAAGGGGAAAACCAGAGGTGTTTGGGACCTGAAAGACAAGAAATAATTTACATACATGCTGCTGCATGTTGCTGCATGTTCGTCCTTTCTGTGACTGTGTTGTAGTGGTTTCTCACGCTACTGAATATTTTTAGATATCAGCTACCTCTTAAACTGCCATATAAAGCCTTTGCTTATTAGTGCTCAAAATTCCTGAAAAATAAGTTTTGTGAAGGCATGAAAATATTTTGCTAAATAGGCTGGCTCTAGAGTTTGCAGATTGATTGGAGAATATTTCGCCATTTTACCAATGCAAGGACTATTTTGTAAATGGCAATAATAAATGAAAACAAATCCTCTGGAGGAATGTGGATTTTTGCTGTGCATTCAACAGTTGTTTCCATCACTGTAAAAATAGCTTTTTTCACAAGCTTTTCTGGCTTTATTTTCCTGAAAATCCTATAATCTTTATCAAAAGTAATGTTACATTCAAACAAATTCTTAGCAAGAGAATGATAAATATTTTCTGTATTATTATATTGCTTAAAAAGAAGATACCATGTTTATCAAAGAAAACATGACACATTGGAAGTCAGATACATTTTCAATAATCCCAGTTGCTGTTTTGCACATAGAAGCCTTGTTTGGTTAGTTGAAGGGATGGGGGTCTGCAGGGTTTTTTTCTATGAACAAATGTAATATGGATTCATGAGAAGTCTCATACTAAATTTTGTGAAAGGAGCGTTGCTTTCCTTTGTTTTTTGGTGGTACAGTTATACATGTATTTGGAATGTTATGCAGCTTGTGGTACTGGAAAATGATATTATTATGTAGAGTAGGCTTATAAACAGACATGAATCCTTTTTATAAGTAGGCATTGCACAACAGAAAAAATATGGGGTTTGGTGCAGGAAAAAAAAAAAGAAAATTTCCTAGCCATGTTGTCACTGTTGATGCTATCTCCCATAAAGAAATATATTTTTATTAGGCACTATTTATTCAGTAAGGTAAAACTTGTAAATAAAATACACTGACAATTTCACTTTAGAAATAAATATTGACAGCTAATAAGTACCTGGCGTCATGGGAAGCAGAACTGAAGCAGCAATAATCAGATGAAATTGCAGTAAGAAAAAATAAACCACAAGAGAAGACAATGAACACACAAAGTTAATATTCACTATAATAATTAACAAACACATGGCAAAAATGAGAGAGGAAGAGAGCTTGTTTCAATATAAAACAAGCATAGATGTTTCAAGACTGACAATATCAAGTGCATCTTCAGTGGCAATAAGATTTATGTGTGCTTCCTGGCAAACTTCTCATCACTTTTGGTCCAAATTGTTCTCTTGTGGGCCTATTTCCACAACCATAAGCTTATTAAGAGTTTGAGGTATTTTTCATCGAAAAAAATGATTTCTCATGATATTACATGATTCCCCAATCAAAGAAATCCTGTGTTTATGGTTGTGCTGCTATGCCTTTCCACCACAGCTTCAGAAATAGGGACAATCTCTTTGCTGGCTGGGGAGGAAAAGAAAAAAAACACACTAGAAATCAAGAAAAAACTCCAAACGTTTTGTTCCTGTAACAGTTTCCTCATCCTCTATTTTTTATTGTCTTTCTATACTCACTGAACTTTCACAGATTTGGCTTCTCCTTGGCTGGCTGCCCAAACCGCCAGTAATGCTTCAAGCTAATTGATATTCTCTGCAGAAAGTTTTTTGCATCTTCTGTAAATAATGCAAGCTCTGTTTTACCCTTCCCTCCCTTCCTCTCTCTGAATTCCCCCTTACTCCCTCTGACAATTTTCATTTTGGAAGTACAGTGGGTGTGCATTTGGGATGCTATCGTGTGCATTGCATTAATCAAACTTGGGGCTGGGGATGGAATTTTTGGCTGAGATTTATCTTTTCTTATTGACTGTTCAGAAAAGTTGGCTGGTTTGGGAGTAGTTTTTTGCCTTCTCCTCACCAGGAATACAAAAGATCATCTTGGACAAAAATTTTCTGCTGCATTGTGGGACCGCTGCAGACACCAATTCTATGGCAAGCCCAGGTCTCCTTGATATACTAAGCCTGAGAGTCAGAAAGAGAAGTCTTTCACTTTCCAGTCTTACATGCAAAGGAAGCAGAATAATAAGGAACAATGTAAGTGAAATATAAAGGTAGGAGAGCAGCAGTTGCCCTCTGTCAGGAGATTAATACTGTTATCTGCTTGTTGCTAGATGTGGCATTAGATAAAGCTCTGGGATTTTTGGTTTGGCTTTTTCCCCCCTTTTTTTTTTTTTAAATTTTTTGTCTTCATCTGCCCAAATTGACAGCATATTGCAGGTAAAACCACACATACACCTTTTTTTTTTTACACAAATCAGGACTTTTTTCCCTTGCATTACTCCTGTAGAACAAACACTTCTGCATTGAGTGAACTAGTTTCTTTCCCTTCTTATGCATGATGTTCTCTGAGCTGCATGCAAATCTCCATTAACTGTGATTACTATCAGCAAAGGATAAACCCACAACCATCAGATCCCAGGCTTTGTAGCGTACCATCACCTTCTACTTCTATGGTATTTAAAACCTACCACCCCTAAAGCACAATTGGAAGTCTAGTTTAATTAATCCTTTTCAAAAAGAAGCCATTGGTTTGCTCCAACTTGTTTCATACACTACAAAGAATAAACCTGAGGCCATGCTCTCCTGGTTACCACAACATGATAGCATGCACTTACACCAGGCCATCTGGCTATCTAATTGTATCTTGTAAGCATGAATCTAAATGAAGTGTTTCTGTTTGTGGACAGCACACTTTGAACAATGAAAATACCAGATGATTATTCACCAAACTGATATTACATTAAAACTTTATAACAACAAGCAAACTCATGCTGACAAGCGCAGTCTAATAACATTGTCATTCATCATAATTAGGAGCTTGTGATAAATTTGATGTTCTTCTCTTTATATATATCCCTTTTAAATGTACTTGCTTTCCTTTTAGATTTAGTTTTCTTTAGAGATCATTAGTCATTGTGTTCAGACAAGGAAAATAGGGAACATAAACAGCAAAACATGTTAACTCTTCCATGCAGTTTGCAAATGCAGTGGATCACACTAAGAGAACATATCAAAGAAAACACATAACAATTAAAGGCATTTCCCAGAGAAAGGAAGACTTTTAAATCCTTGTAAGTTAATGTTATAAAGGGTTGATGTCCTCTTCTTAGTATAGAACCTAAATAATGTGATAAATTATTCAAATAATTTGTAGTAATATTTGTAGACTAGAAGAAAGATTCCACCCCGCCAGGATGCATCAGATGTTTTGATCTACATTTTCTCATACCGACCCACCTGCGACACATTCCTTGGAACCAGCAGTATTAGTTATCTAGGAGTTTAGGGGGTGCTATTAAGCATAACCCAGATACTGTATCATCAGCAGGTCTTAGGATGGCTTTTAGGAAGTACTGTTAGTCATACATGTTTGTGGTAAGAATAAAGTTGTTGACAATATTTTGAAGATATATTCTGAAGCTATCAATTTAAAAAAAAAAAAAAAAAAGACAGAAAGAAAGAATGAAGGAACACTAGAAAAATGTTATATATACCCAATCTACAAAAGCTGAAGAATCTGGCTTGTGAGGGAGACACAAATCCCTAGTCTGTTGGGATCCAATCTTTGTAGACTCAATTTTCATGCTGGATTAACTCCTGATGATGACTTCAAAAGGACCAGGTTTTCACCTCAAGTGTTCAAAGAGAAACTGAAAAGAAAAAAGCCCACACAAGACTCCCCAACCTGTTTTTGATGTGGAATGTGCTGCGCAGGATGACTGGGACTCACTGAGCAGCCCTGATCCTCTAATCTACATTGTTCAAGGAAAGGACTTTGAAATGCATTTTGTGGTGTAGAATTATTTTGTGGTGCAGATGATTATGTAACCTGATATAACCTTTTATATAATTTAACATGTAATCATCAGATTCTGTACAAGGGAAATATAGCCAAAATGTGTAGGATAATGTCTTATTTACAGCATCATATAGATTTGCAAAGATATGTCTGATGTGTACTCTATGTATTATTCAAGTGCACACAGTTTTAGGGATAACTTAGCTACATATATTATACCGATATATTGTATTTTTATTCTTAAAAATATCATTCTACAGCTTTTGTGTACTTCAAGCTTTCTGTATTTTAATTTTCTTGTCATGTTTAAAGCAATATATCACGCTGAGCTTCATATTTAAGTCCAAACATGGAACAGGTGCATCTTTATGTTTTGACTAGGAAACATTAGGCTCTGTATCAAAAGCTGACTAAAATCTTTTCAAAATAGAGTGCTTGTTACAGGGGAGCAAATTACAACAACAAGAAAGAATCACATTTCCTATCTTTCAGCAAAGCGGAGGCGGTAATGATTCTCCTAATGGTAAGATGATAATTGTCATGTAATGTTATAATATCTTTGCTTGGAGGTGCTTTTTATTTTCATTTTTTATCACCTTTTCTGAAAGGCTACACAACGTATAAATTAGGTATTATACAAAGTTTGGGTGAGCAGAGTGTGAATGCTGCCCAAACTCAACACTGAGCCAGGCAATAGAAAGTTCATTTCATGTCAGGAGCACATCATTGAAGATTGCAGACAGAAATTCAAACAGATACCTAAGGATGAAAGGTGATGATAAACTTGAAGATTAAATGAAGAAATGCTCCAGAACACAATTCCACATTTTCTAATGAAATGACAAAGTTGTTTCCACTTTGGAAAGTGTTTTTGACAAGGCTCCGCTTTTGAGGTTAATATCTGTGTCTAAAAGGCCAGCGTTATGGAATAAGAAAAGTTGGTTCAGAAAATTACAGACCAAATGAGGAAACACAAATGAGTAGTTTTAAATGGGTCCATAGAACAGTAAATAATAATGAATTATAAAAACAAATATTTTTTCATTTAAATGCTAATACCACCTTTGTCTTCTAGAAATAAAGAAAATTAATAGGAGCAATGTTAATGTACTTAGTTCAAGCTCAACAACCACTAGCTACCAGCAGGATATTTACCACTTTATAACCAAACGGGACATTTCATAGCTATGTAATTTTGCAGCTCTTCGTGCTGAACTAAATGACATCCCACAGTTGTTCCTGTTATTGGTTTACTCTACTCCATTACCCTCGGGTGAAGCTGAAACATCCAGGAGTATAAACAGGGAAAGAACAGCAGTCCTCCGTACGGGGGGTACTTCAGCTCAAACAGCATCTGATTTGGTATGAAGTCAAACACGCAGAGCTCCAAGCCCAGCTCTGTGTGTCCTCTCTCACCCAACAGCCTCTGCTGTGGATAGCCAGGTGCATCTTCACCAAAATGAGGGTGTGGATGGAAAATACACCCCTGTTCAGAACAGGTGCGATAAAATAAGTTATTCTGAGCTGACATTCACCTTCATAATGTTTCTGAAATCTCTCCCAGACCTTTGCACCCAAGTTGTTTGGCATCTGCAATCAGCTTAAACACTGGTAGCTACAGGTAGACCAATATGCCTCCCATCCTCCATGACTCTGGTCAACAGCATGCAGATATGCCACTAAAAGCTGCCTGTTAAATGGTTTCTGTTCAGGTGTGAGAGAGAGGAAGAATTTGGGAGCTTGGGCATAGCTGTAGGAGAGGGAAGAGCAGAAGAATATTGGGGTATCACCATATTGCTGAAGAACTGAACTAAAATATTTGTAAAATTATTGCTATGATAAATCAGTTTTCACATATTTTTCACTAACTCTCTTTTCAAGCCCTTATACAGTTTACCAGGCATACGCTCTACAAATGAAGCAATTTTCCTGTCCTAGGATTTACAGGAACATACTCTTTTTCCATAGGCCCTGACAGAACTAAGCAAACAGACTCATTGCTCCCTTGTGTGGCAGGTTATCCCTCAGTAAATTAACTGCAGCAACACTCAGGGTTTCACTTGTTGGGTCTGAGCCCATCCAGAGACACACAGAAGCAAATGCAGGGACCCCCGGCGCAACCCAGCACTCCCATGTTTGCGCAGGTGGCTGGAGGCCACCCGCAGGCTCTTCCCAGGCACAGCGAGGAGGTGGCACCAAGAGAGAGGCAGCCACCCTCACCTGGAAGCTGCTTAGAATGGGCACAGTCATGCCACACTGCTTGGCATGAGAGGCTGCCCATCGGATGAAGGTAGGGAACGATAACGGAGATAAACAGCGTTCTCCACCTGATCCAACGCTTCCCCGTCTGTCTCGATGCAGGAATATGAAGGCGTGCTATGAAGCTGTGCTTAAAGGCAAAAGGCAATGTGTTTTCACCCAATGCATGCCTGCAGGAGCCCATTGCTACATGGTTTTGTGGCGATTTAGATGACCAAGGGGTGTAGGAGAGGATGAGATACATCGCTGCGGACAGGTGCACCGGTGGCTGTTGGAGGGGTTAACTCCAGTGTAACTTCAGCCCAGGGACATCCCTGAACTGCTCTTTGCCACCACGTGGCAGGCGACACTGAAGAGACTAGAAAGAAACAGAAAAGGACTGTACAAGGGAAAAAGATCAGTTTTTACATGCCCTCTTTTTTTCTTTTTTTTTTTTCCCCCTTAATTGTTTGAGTCTATCCACTGGTAAACGTGAAAATTAGGCTTATGTACGTTTTTTTTCTGACCTGGTGTGAGAGATCTTTATGTATTCTATTACAAAAGTATGGTGCTATACCACAAAACATTCTCTCTGTTGTCAGGGAGAGATTAAACTGCAACCCAGAAGTACATTTCACACACACTAAAGTTTGAATGTTCTCATATAGTATGTTTGATTAAAATAATTTTAAGTAACCATTTATCCAAGAAAACCTATCTATCAAGTCAACTAGCATTCAACCTTGTTGATAAAAATGTACAAATAGGAAATGAAAGCTATGGCCTAAAAAATTTTTTTAATAGAGGTCCCAAATTCATTATATCACTGTTTAGTGAATCTTACATGTGGATATAGAAGCACTCAGAGTAACAGCATCACATTTCCAGCACATAAGAAATTGAGTCCTAAATTCTTGCTGTGTCTTCTCACTGTGATGCCTCAGTGTACAGTTTGCATGAGAAAGAGCTCATTATGCCCCACATGATCCCAAATGCCCAGCAGAGATAACAGTCTAAATCATTTGTTCTCTTTAAAATAATTTATTCATAGGTAGGAATATGAAAATGTGCCCTTTATGAAGTTTATCTGTATCTATAGCAAACACAACTTAAATTAATTCTTCATCTTCAGGACTGGAAAAGTTTGACTAAGGCATTTGGGATTTTTTATTAACCTCCATTAATTCAGTAGTCCTACCACTTTGATAACAAATAAAAATGGATGGCTAAGAAGTTTCTTCTTATTAAAAGGTGTGAGTGAGTGCAATTAAACATGCCCTACATATCTCAAGATATATCACATATTCTAATATAACTCCAGGGTTAATAAGGAAGTATGTGACGTTTATTAGTCTGTTGACTAGTGATCACATAGAGTACATCATTTCTGCGGTAGGAGGAACACACAATGACTGTTCTTAATTTCCCTTGCAGTTTTGATTTTATTTTTGGCATTTCTACAGATTTCTGATATATCCCACTGCAATTTAATTTTAATTAGATCAGTAAATAGGATGATGAAAGTCTTTTTTTTCATAGCATTCAATGAATTGCCTAAAGATCTACAAATATTACATACTACTCTATGAAAAAATATTGAAATCTGTATGTTTTACAAACCTCTGCAAAACCCTTGTACTTCAGCTCATTTTCAATTCAGACAAATCTAATTTTCGTTTAATCTAACTATTTTTAAGTGAGTGTCTCAATTGCTTAGAATCAGTCCTTATCTACTTTGATTTAAAACAAAAATTCTGGTCCAAACTTTTAGCAGTTTTAAGTTCACATGCTTTCAGGACCAATTCATATTTAGCACATGAGAAAAAAATTCAAATAGTCTAGAATCTGACTATATAAACTTTCAAAAGTAAGAAATAATGCATAAAAGAACCAGGGAGAAAATGTCAGCCCACGCTATTTAACATAACACAATTAGTTAAGGAGAAGGGGGAAAAAAAAACACATGAAAATACATCAGATGATGTAAAGAAAATGGATACAGTATGCTACTAATATTATGACATTGAAGAAAGCATGCACACAATGTTATACCATTTAAAAGCTAAATCGAGATAAGCTTGCTTTATGTGTCATTTAGAATGAATAGACTATATTAATATACAGTCCATATTTAAAAATTACCTCTAAAATAAAATGAATAATGTTTTTGCTTCCTGCACAAACCAAACTCCTTTATCTGCACAGTAAAACCAGAGTACTGAGTCAGTTAAAAAATAAAGCTCCTTAGCTTAGATAAAAATTCAATGAAGAAAAATCATCTCTCATGATGAAATACTGAAAATGAACTATTTTAGTTGCTTTTGCTCCTTGCTAGAATGCTAATTATAAAAGCCTAATTTCATTTTGGGAAGATATTTGTTAAATTTCAAAACCTAATGCGAGTGCATCAAACATGAAGACTCCCAAATGTTAGGTGCTAAATCTAAAGCTCAACCCCTTCTTCTGAACCACTTTTCTGCAAGTGTCCAATATATGATAGCTTCTTACCTCATGCATATATATGTTTGTGCATACGTTTTAATAGGCTGTTGGGGAGAGGGTATTTCTATGATGAAATATTCAACATTATAGCAATCGTTAAACAGGAGTTAGCTGAATTTGAATGCAATACTCAGGTAATCTGCATTTTCTGACAGCCTGCTGTCATTCTCTATGTGATCTACCCTACGTTCGCTGGTCCCACTACCTATTCAAAGGAGACAGACAGACTAGGAACCGTGGTGTCTGGTGGTGGGCAATGCCTTCCTGGTTGTGGACATTTGCTTTGCTTTTGACTGCAAGTCCGAAGTTCTTGGCCAAAGCTAGCAAGGACTCAAAGAGTTATAACAGCTATAATGGGGTAAATAACCCCATTACTTTGTAATAAGCAAAAAGCCTGTGATATAAATTGCTGCAATGGCTCATTCATTCAAATTATCCATGTTTACATTGCAGCTTGGACTGGTCAAAAAGATCTACTGATGTACTCATCCTTTCCAAGGCAGAAGTAATGAAGGAACTCTGTTGCTTTTACAATAACATCCAACTTACTCTGTTTTTTTAATAGAGAATCTAAACTTATTACCCCATATTTTCCAAACTGAATATCCAAACAGTTCTCAAAAGAAAAATTGCACATTTTAAGGTAATCGAGGTTTTTTTCTCTAGTCTTCCCCCCCACACACCTTGGTGGCCTTTTTCTGCCTTTTTCTTTTTGACATTGGAAAAAGGAATGAAAAGAAAATACCTCAAACCCAAACAAGTTAAGACTACATTTTCTTTAAAAAATAGATAACATTTTCCCTCCAAATCTCTCTCTTAAAAAAGAATAAGAAAGGTCTCTCATTTAAGAAACTGTAATCAAAACTAGTAATAAAAATCATACTTTGTTTAAATATTATTTCCATAAGCAAGTTTTTTTCCCTAAACATGTAAAATAAAAGGCAATCAATGAAATTATATAGTAATTTATTCTACTGACAAGAATATAGAACTAGATCTATGAGATTATTTCTGATTTACTGAGAGACATTACGATACTACAGTGATCAGAGAAGTGAGACTAATGGGCCAGCAGAAAATACTACAGCGAACTGTGGGTATGGCACCTATCACAGCTGGTATTCATGGCCCACTGGAAAAGTGAAAACAGCCTAATTATGTATTTAAACTCACATCTATACATTATTCCACCAGAAGGCTTCATGGGAAGTGCTGGATTTTAAGATCGATTACAAGTAACTCATTGGACCTTACATGTTTTCATTACCTCCTGGCCATCAAAGGACTGCTGTTGTAAACTGAGACCATGTTTATATTTTCTTCTTATTTTGTGATGACTGGACAGTCTAAAAACTTATTTGAAACCATTACATTTTGGACCTTCAATTTAATCTCATTGCTACACCAATCAATTTTTAATTACATACTTTCATCCTTTCAAGAAATGCAGTTTTTAAGAAGCTCGCTAGAATTTTTGTTACGTGGCAAAGAACTCAAATATGTTGATTACTGAATCAGTTAGACCTCAAATGTATCATAATAAAACCTTTGCTTTCTGATTTTTCTTGACACTATGAGGAACAGCTTGAAACTAAAGATTGCAAAAAAAAAAAAGTGTTTTATTTTTGGTTTTGTTGGAACAAGGGACAGGCCTGATCCATTGCATTTGACAGTTTATATCCCCATAGCCTGAGCTGAAAATCTGGTTAGGATTGAACAGATTTGTCTGGATTCCCCAGACTCGTCTTTACTTTGGTGATATTGGTCTGTGACAATAAGTTGAGTTTCTCTTTCAAAACAGAGAGCAACCCTGGCTGATGCCTTTCCCTTCACTGCTGCTGGGAGAAAAGCTCTCGATTTTGTAGCATAAAGCTATCCCCACCAGTGGATGGTGCAAAAACATGCCAAGAAGCAAAATGGTGTCTCCTCAAGGCAATTGTCACCCACCCAAGGTGCCAGCGGTCCTGGGCAGCAGAGGAGCAGCCCAAAAAAGTCTGTCCGAGTTAGCAGGGCCAGCCCAAATATAACAACAATATTTCTGCACTAAGCCCCTACACCCTGGTAGCACCACAGACCATCATTTTGGACCTATGTTCTGCTGCTGTTACAGTCAAAGGACAGTGCTGTATGTCACTATGGCATTGCTATAGGTATTACTAAATCTTCCCAGTTGTTAGGCTCTTCCAGGAAGGAGGGAGTCAGCGGTGGGCAGGAGGCAACACCGTGTCCCAAGACCTTTGTGAACTACTGAAACTCTCAACCCCTCCAGTGAAACCTTACCATCGAGTATGTCTGTGCGTGTACTTACGTGCACATTTAATTGCCAGTTTAAGAAGCATCTGGGTAACAGTATTTTATATTTTTAAATTTGCTCCCTTAAGATGAAATAGCAAGGTGCAATGCTGGAATATAAATAAATAATGAAAAAGACAGTCATGGGGTCACTAAGTCACGCTGGTCGCCATCTGACCTAAGGAAATACGAAAGGATTTGTGCACTCAAAGTATTTGGAGTCTATTTAGTTGCCAAATTCAGAAGAAATAGAGTATATATAGAATCAAGTGATCAATGATCCCTAGAGAAGAGCAAGTATAGATAGGTATCCAAATTCATATGTAAAAAAACATGTAAATCAAGTCCCAGAATTATGTTTTGGATTGTTTCAGAAAATATGGGCAGTGGCATTTACTAATTTTTCCCCTTAATTTTTGTCGTAGCATTTGTGGATAAATGTGCCTGCCTGAGTATGGCATTGTTTATAATAAATATTAGAAATTACATCTGTCTAATGTGTGATATTTTACCCTGAACTTCAGCAGTAGTGTGCATTCTACTATTGCATATTTCTAGATTAGTAAAACTAGCACCTTTTTTTAAGGCCACCTTAAAGCCACCTGAAAATAGAATTGAAGATAGCTAAGCACTCAAACCTCTTGGGCAACTTTGAAAATTGGACCTGAGCACTTCTCATCCCCCACTCTTCCTTATTGTCAGTGCCAGTGTAGAGCTGTTGGGAAAAAAAAAGAGGAAAATAAAAAGGCAGCATACTGTTGTAATAAACATCACAGCACATTATTTTGAGAGAACAGTGAAATGCAAAGTAGCAAAATGTTATTACTCAGTTAGGACTTTATTTTGTCATTTTAATGACTGCTATTCTTGTTTAAAGATCCATGGAATCTTAAATAACTCTGAACTGCCAGAACCTCAACTTTAAGTCCCATTTTAGGAGATTTCCAGCACTGCAGTGCTCCCTAGAGTTACACTGATGAACTAGTTCAGTTCTGGCCTGAAGCTTGACCATCGCCCAAGGAAGTCCCAGGGCAAACCTCAAACCAGTCAGCCTTGCTGGATGCTCAGACATCCAACGCAAAGGGGAGTATCCAAGGAAGGGTTCTCCATAGCTCCGATTTGGTGCGGGTGCCTCACTTGTTTGTTTAATATTTGCATGTTTCTAGTATCCTGCCTACTGTGAAAACATGGGTAAACTTCCTACACAGCCTATTCTCTATTTACATCTTCCTGGCTCTTTGGTGTCTATCACCTTCTGTTTAGAAACAAGGATATTGATGTTTTCCTGCCTTTTCTGAAGTTATTTCAGTTTCCATCCTATTTCCAGAGATAGATAAACTCTATCACGTGATTCTTTTGCTATGCACATGGAATATTCATGACTGATGATAGAGGTTACTATTAAACTTCCGGAATTATGGTAGCAGACCTTTCTTTTTACATCTTTTTAACAATTTTGTACCTGTTAATACAAAACAGAGAAACTTTAGTTTTGGCAGCAAAACCACAATTTTTGCTTTATTTTAGTATTTACATTATTTTTATGTAAAAAAATGGGAGAAATGCACTCTTTATAAATTATTTGTTAGATCTATACCTAGTATCTTAAATAATCTTTTATGCTGATTTATTCGAACTATTAGAAAATGCATCTATCTCTCCTTTCCATTCATACTGTTATAAAATTAAAGAACAAATACAGTCATTAAAATTAATATTAACAAATTGATAGTGCATAAAAAATATGGGGCAGCACTGCTAGAGCACAATTTTAGGAGGACAGTTTATTAGGAAACCTCATAGTTAATAAGACTCTTGTTTAACAGCAATTATATTCTTCAAGTTGCAGCATAGCCTTTTTTGCACATCAATGTAATGCAAGAGGAAGGAAAGTTTCATAGTTTTCAAAGAGGCCTAAGGATATTCCACTTGGAAAGATAATCCAAATTGGGCCTAAACCTCTTAACTATCTTTCAAAGTCTCACCTTGAATGTGGAATATTTCTTTGCATTTAAATTTCTAAACCCACTTTATGATCTTTTTCCATTACAAAATGTTATTTTTTCCTTTAAAAGAAAAAAAAGTTGTTGTAACAATGGTTATTTAAAATAACAACAACAACAAAAACTTATGAGTAATTTTCTATTGCATCAGTTCTTATCCCAGGTAAACTTTACTGGAAGAAGCAGCCCTGTCTAAACAATCCATGGGGAAATTCACGTTTTCCTTCAGACAGTAGCTATTTATTCTGATGTTCCACTCCTGAGAGTTTTCTACCCTTTTCTCTGCACCAGCCCTCCTAAAATGATTACTGCAGATGCCTTCAGTGTCTCTACCTTCCCAGGTAAAACTGAGCTCCCTTGATAATGGACTCTGATAAGACATTTGAGATATCAGATCTTGAGTGTAAATCACAAAACTCTTCAGATCGGTTCTCAGCCCTCTTTGTTCATCTTATTTATTAAAGTTTCCCTTTCTGCCCTTTAGATGTGCTAGGCAAAGACCAAAAGTGTCACATTCATTCTTTAAAGTGTTGATTTTTGTCTCCAAAGCTGTCTTTTAATACCATTCATTATCTCTCACAGCAGACGCTGAGGAGGAGCAGGCAGCAGGCTGACTAGAAGTATCTGAGATCGGGTACAGCTACTGTTTTTTAAGACTCAGTTCAAAGTGCTTAATCACACATTTAAATCCTATTAAAGTCAAGTGTTTACTTCAGTTTAAGCAGGACCTGAGCAAAGCAGTTTGTTCTGAGGAAAAATAAGGGCATGTTTTGTACGAGCAGGACACACCGTGATGGGCATCTCCTCCCCACCATTTGTGACAGACCTGAGCCATTAGATTCATATTCAAAGCCAGAGCAAAAGAGATTCATGTTGTCCTTTCTTCCAGGTTAACATCAATAATTGTATCTGAGGAAATACTTTGGGCTACTAAAGCCAATATTTGAAAAGCACGTCAGGATTCATTAGCCAAGTCAACAACTAGAGGATCATAAAAATATCAACAAGCACCAGGACTTCGTTATTGAAGCAAAACCCTTCTTTTTCAATGTTGAACCTTGCAGTCAAATTAAGAAAAATACTATAACTTCTTTATCATACACCTTGCATTTGAGGTATAAATTTCTGGGATACGGAAAGGGCACCAGAACAACACCACAATTCTCAGAGGATTGTTGGTAAATTATAATAGTAAATGCCACATGCACTTAAGTTGTATTATTGTCTCAATTATACTATTTGCATATAAAAATTACCATTGTCAAATACTCCATAATTCAGTTTGTAACTAACTTTGAAAGACATCAATGAACTCTGCCTTGTTGAATGTACGCTTTGTATTCATTTGGCGGATAGCTGTTCGAATGCTCCAGCAAGTGGAATGGAAGTAGGCCAAATGTTGCTTCGTTTGGTTGTCTATGTATATCACAGGGTATTTTTTGACCTCAGTGCCATCAACCATAGAGACATTTCAAGTACACATAATTAATTAGTGATTCAAAAAAGACAATTAAATATAACAAAACACCTCACTTACTCCAAGATTTAAACAAATTGAACTTGAAAAGGGCACTAGGACAGTAAGAACAAACTTAAGCAAAAAATAAAAATTAATAATTGCAGATGATTTTTTAATAATTATTGAGATCTTGGGGTTTGTTTTTTTTTTCCCTGAATGCGTATTCTGTTAATATATATTTTCTCTTCACTTATGCAACAGGTATTGTCCATTTTAATGACTATTACAATTATTTATTAGTTTCTCTCAAGGGTTCAAGGCACCTTACAGTGCTCGAGTAAAGCAAAATATAGGTTTGCATGCTCTGGAAGACATAAATAGATATACTGCCACACAGAACAAATTACATTTTCCTTTACTTTGACAATTATTAAACCTCCCTCCCTTCCTTTCCTGTATTCTGAATAGCCATCGTTACACTGTGTTATTTTGGTAAAAGACTGTTCAGAATTGGGCTTAGTCAAAATGTTCTAATCAAGATATATCCATGGACAGGGCCTTCATGTAAGGCTCTTCATGATATATCAGTTTCTCCTACTCTTTCCTTTTACTTTTTAATTTTTAATCCCCAATCTCTGCTTTACATCCTCTCTTTAGTAAAAATTATGCTGGTGCCGTCCATTGAGAGTTTGCTCAATTTTTATACTTCCCTACAACACTAAATGTTTCATAATAGTTAAGTTTTCTCTATGATACATTGATTGGTTATTCTCCCTAGTCCCCTGTATAAAACCAGAATCGATATCCCTTTCTGACTGTTCTTTAACACATTCATAAATAAAGGGTTATGCCTTCCTCTGACATGCATGTGCTTACTTGATTTATAGCAGCTTAAGTGTCTGGGAAAAATCATATACCATTACCTAGGCAAGTACAGGATTTTGTGCAGAATTTCTACAGGAGAAGATGGGGGGAAAATCCTATCTGTCAGTTCTCTCTGTAGGAGAAGAGTTGTATGGTGAATGCAGTGCAGTTGCAGAGATTTGGTAGCCTCCATAAGGCCTTCAGGCTAATACATGGGATTAAAATTAAAAAAAACCCAGTCTTTTGATCCAAATAACCGGTGATGCACACCCAGGCCTCTTCTGCGTTACTGTCAAAAGCATCTTAGATTAGCACAGGGCTAACTAACAAGGAGGATAGGCCTGAGTGGATTCTTCAAATTCTGCTCTGTTACCTGAAAAATCTGTCTCGCTCACTCTTTTCTCCACCCCATGAAGCCACACATACTGCTTGTGAACACCCTATGCCAAGGGTGGTAATAGACCAATAGACCATTGGTAACAGACCAATACAGAGCATCTCCAAATGACAAAATCACCTGACTTTCCAGTTCAGTGAACTATGTCATGCAATAAGCACGACAATAACAAAAATTTTAAAATGAATATTTCATACGTATATAATGGTCACCCTTTCCATCCACAGGGTGTTTTGTTTCTCTATAGAGCTGGAATAAATGGCACAAAAAAGCCCAACCAGGACCATAACTCAATGTAATAATGACCAACTGCTTTTCAAGAAGCAGTTGTAAGAGAAGTAATGTAGAAGAATAGGAAAGCTGGGAAGTATTTACTACAGAATATAAATCTTCCTTAAGCAACTCCATTGACAGATTCCCTTTGCCATTGGGTTTTTGAGTTGAACTGTTTCTGTGTAGCACTGGAGAATAAGCATTAAGTAAATGCCATCCATGAACAGGACTTAAAACTCACTTCCACAGAAGAGTTGAACTAGAAAAATCACTGTGTAAAGTGCTCAATTTGTCCTGATTCTGGATTTCAGGCAGCATCTTGAAACTTTAAAAAAAAAATATTTAGAAGTTAAGTGGATTTTTTCGAACGTGTCTGTCCCTCCCTTTTCCCCGCTCATTCACCAAACCAATCATCTTACACGCACTCATTTCTGAAGCTGAGACTTCTACAAAAAAGCAGCAATGAGTCCTAGAGAGTACACTTTGCTGGTGATACGATGGGATCATTATTACTGTCTCAGTGTCACTCCTGTTAGGCCACTGCTATTGAATGTCTAGGGGTGCTCTCACTGGGAATCAATTTATTTAAAGTTGGAGCATTTTAAAATACTTAAAATATTGCCGTTCACAGTAAAATATTTTATTCAAGTGTAGTTGACTGTAAAATCCCAATATAACTTCCTCAATAAGTCATTTTGGCAATATTTTAAATTTTAGTTAAGAATTTTCTCTCAAATACTGGCACAGGATTTTACAGCTTCAAAAACTTGTGTTCATGTGTATGCATCAGGTTTTTGTTTTCATATATCTGTGGGTCTAAGAACACCAGAAAGCATTTTATTATCAGTATTAATGGAGTTGATTAATACAATAATATTTAAAGAAAAAGACCCTGACATTTAAAGCAAAATGATCTACAGGTGGTCAAGAATATATTTTTTAATTATATTTTTGCACTGGACAGTGTTAAGCCCTCACTAGTTAAAGTAAATATAAATGTCATTCATATAAATAAAAATAAGTGGATTGTTTTTCAAACATGAATTAGGAAAGGAGGTGCAGAGCAAGATGCTTCAGCTTAATTTATGGTGGAATATTATACAATAAGAATAAAATGTAGCTCTTTTACAAAGACTAGCTGAATTTAATAATTAGACTAACTGAAGACCACTTTTTAAAAAGTTCTTAGCCAATTGTTCCATGCTAACAAAATGCAACAGACCCCATTAATCCAGTCAGGAATGAACTGAAGCACAGCTGGATATTAAAAAAATGACTTTGTATACTTGACATAATAAATAAGGTCACAGTACAAATAAAAAGTGTTTGACTACTAATAAAACAACCTAAACCTTAAATATTGTGTTTTAAAAACTTGGAAGTTCTGGTAAGAACCACTGTCTTCCAGAAGCTGGTCATAGACCAAAATTGAAAAGGCTCTATACATCATGGGAACTTTGCTGATCTCTGCTGATAAAAGATATTATTTACAATGATTCTAAATCTCTAATAAATTTATAAAAGTTAGGGGTGGGGAGACCCTTTCATTCATTTTATACCACATTAACCACAGGCCTGGTGCTGCACGAGACACAAAGGAATAGTACTGGCGCATACAGCATCGGAATAGATTTCGGGCACAAAACCAGGTCTCCAAGTTTGGAAATGCATCTCAACCAGCAGGTTTGCTTAAAAATAACTCCCTATTGCATCCATCAACTCCCCCTTATGTAACTTGCACATGAATACAGGTAATTTACAAAATATGAAGTGCTTTTTTTTTTTTTCTTTTTGCTAAATCTTGTCAAAGCTGGTGAACGCAAACGCTGATGCTGAAACTTTGGCAATCTCCTGACATTAAGTAAAACCGTAAATAAGAACAAAGAAATGTAAATGGGCATGTTATTTTCATTTCATTTATTATAACATTTTAGAAGTGTTACAGAGGGGTTTTTTTCGCCTGCTTTGAAGTTTCGGCTTTTGTTCTGAAGGTGGTTCCCACCCAGGGATTGTCCTCCCCTCTCCACTTCCCTTCAGCCCGATCCACCCCTGCTGTGTCAGCAGCACATGAGCAGTACACTTCTGAAGCTTCCTGTAATTAAGTTCACCTTGTTGTATTACAGGTAAACATGTTCAGACTTATTTTGTATACATTTGGGAAATAATAGCTTTTCAGAGTCAACGGTGAGAAGCAACTTGTGCTGCTAAAATAAACTGTGGCGAGGACTGTGTCTTGTAGCGCTTTTACAAGCAGCAAATTCCCCCGGTGTTTCAGTATTTTTATCAGAAAATAATGAACATTAATTTCTGTTGTTTTGCATCAGAACTAACATAAGTTTACAATAATGTTTGCATTTACACTGTATTGTTTGTGCGTGCACGTAAGATGGGATTCAGTACTTGATAAAAGCCAAGTACATGGTTTCATTTCAGACATCCTTGGGCACCCTGCCTGGACTCCACTGCCTTTCCACAAGGTTTCTGGTCCCCCCTCAGGTCCTCTGTCATATTTCCCATCCCTGTGGAAATGTTTCCAACATCCTAGGGCAACTTAAAGTTGCACCAGGCACAGACGTTTTGGCAAGTGGTTCCTACTCGCTCAGAATTACGTAAACTATTACAGAGTAATTTTCTGGCACAGTTTTATGCATGGAAAAAATACGAGCCCAAGATCCTTCAAGGGACAGAAACCCTGATACTTCACACCGTGACACAATAACTAATTGACTAAGGAAAAACTATGCGTGTGTTTCAGTCGTTGGGGTTTTTTCACCCCTAATAAGACGCTAATACATAATTCATTGCCAGGTAATAACAGGCTGACTTTGCCTCTTGCCAGCCGGGACACGGAGTTCAGCAGCCAGAAGTTTCGGTATAAGAATTTCAGCCTCAACAAAGAAAAGGTGAAATATCCGTAACTGAGCCACCCAGCCCGACAATCCGGTTATCCCATGGCTTGCACCAGGCCGGCACCCCCACGGAGCCAGCGCTGGGGTCCTGCGAGAGGTGACTGCCAGCCTGCAGAGCGGCGCGGGGCCACGTCCTGCCCGCTCCCCGCGAGGCCGAGCGGGGAGGCACCACCTCCGCACACGCAGCTCTGGGCAAGCCCCAGCTTCCCCAAAACACATATTTTATCCCGCTCAGATGGTAAACGCGGCACCAAGGCCTCTCAGCCACGCTGCCCAAATGGCAAATACAGGAGAAAGCCACCCTGTGTTTCTGCAGCCCCTCCTCTCTCCTCCCACCGCAACGGGAAACACTGATTTTTCAGAGAGCAGGAGGGACTCCGTGGCTCAGCACCACACAGTGTAAGCACATACATCAGATTGCTTCCACTGACGTCTTCATGCAATGCTGGCTTGAGCTCAGGGCCATTGCTCTGTGCTGTGCCCCTGGCCAGCGACAGCGAGCTGCTGGCCATCTTCTGGCACCAAAACCAGGACTGAAATCTGCTTTTGGCCCCTGTGCAGGGGTTTTGAAGGCATGATCTTTCTCTGCCTCAGGAAGGGAAAAGAAATTAGCCACAACTGAAAGGAATCCTTTGTACTCATCTTCCCTTTCCATGATGGTATGATTACATTAAGTTTTGCTAAATCAGGGATTCTCAAAATACTGCTATTTCACCTCCATTGCCCTGACTTCTTGTTTTGGCAATGTAAATTAGAACTAGTGTGGTTTGCTACATCCTCAGACAACACGTTAGGAGATGCTATTTCTGCTTTGTTAAAAGGACTATCTCACTGCAAGCTAAAAAAGATCCCAAACACATCTCTTTCTGGAAAACATTATTACCTTGGCTGTTTCGACTGATCATTAGGACTAGCTGAAACTATTACTGTAAATGGGCTTCCAACCACAAAGTTTCACAGGGAATGGCTGCATTTCTTGGAGGGGAAAAAAAAAAATATCAGTTAATGTCTTTCAGTTCATGGCTGCTTTCTTGATTTTTTGAAATATTAGAAGAAGGCTTTCATATTTCTGTGGAACTTTCTTTTAAAACCTCCGTGAAAGGAACATCTTCATCTTCATTAAAGCTGGCCTTGAAACAGCGACTAATGGGAATGCTCAATATTAAGATCCTCCTTTGGGGGACAGATTTACACTCCAAGGCAAACCACATAGGCATTTAAAAGATTTTCAAAACCAGGGCACGGAAAGCTGAGGAATCTCGGCATCTGTGAAAATCTGACTCCAATTTGTAATGCAGAGATCACTTAAAACTATGGTCTTTATTAAGGAAATAAAAATGGATTCTGACTCTTTGATGTTAAACTGGCATTAAAGGAATCTGGAAATCACACAACAGCACTGAAGAAGAATGAGAGAGACACAAAGAAAATATGTAAGAAGAGAGGAGGGTAATATGTTTAAAGAAAAAACACCTGACAGGTTTAAATATAAACGTACTACGCAATGTAATTTCCTCTTGTTCTGTTACTTTGTTGGTCTTGTTCTGATACATGTTTTTGTAGAAAAGGAATGTGTTGAACCTTTTCAATCCATTCACTTTTAATAGTGAAAGTAATTTTCTCAGGTGGGCACTGAACAGTTGCAATTGCAGTTTATTTTTCTGGAGAAATTCTTTTAAGACACTAATGGTAAGAGACTTAGGGTAAGGAATAACAGCACAACATGTCTCCTAAGCTTGATACCAGCAGCTTTGTGGAAGATCCAGAGACACCAAATGGTATTTTCCTGTTGAAATCTCAGGTTGTTTTATTTCAAATGCGCTTTAGCTGTGGGTGATGAAAAATAATGAAAATATTCTAACTGTGGTCATGAAGCTACTGCTATTCGCATTCACAATATCCATTTAAGCTCTAGCACAGTTGTCTTTGGGCTAGAAAAAATATAAGACCTGTCTTCTGTGAAAGACTAAAGCTTTCACAATTTAGTTTTCATTCCCATTCACTCCATGGCTGCTTCAAAAAAAAAAAAAAAATCAAAGCATATCATACCCAGTAATTAGGCTATTTCTTGTAAAAGACCACTCTAGAGGTCCCTCTCTCTTGTTTGACACAAAGGCTGCTTAAACATCATATCATTCATGACAGGTGAGTGCTACAGACAGTAACTAGTAGCAGCAAATGAACTTTTTTTTTTTTAAACAGTTGTTTTCTTTTAGCCCACTGATGGCAATACATCTCTTCAGAAAGTTCTGGTGGGTTTGGGTTTTCTTTTTTGTGGGAGAGGGGGCTGATTTTTTTTTTAATTTATCAACTAATTTCAACAAGGAAAATAAATGTTTAAAACTCCTGGCAGATGTTTTTTTCACTCCTGAAGCAGTTCTTCATAAGTTTCTATACTTATGTAGAAGTGGACTTGTATTTTTTTAAAATATTTTCTTTCCACACATCTACTAAAAGGATACTAGAAACTAGCATCACAGTATGATAAGGGAACTGCACGGAAGACAGGATAGAGTACTTTTTTTTTTTTAGTGAGGCGACATGAACAAAGGGAGAGTTTAATTCCTGCTATGTAGGCAGTTCATAGGAGGTCACCTTATCTCTGCAATATTATTTGGTTTTGGTTTGGTTGAACTTTCCAAGCACCTTTATGATAAAGAAAATAATTTTACCATTACTAAAGGCCACTGACCTGACAGCTCAGGGTCTCAGGACTTGTCTTGGTTGTCTTAGCTTGAGCTGATTTTAGCCTTTAAAAAAAAAATTGTGACAGCAATTGTCTGGTGGCCAGGTAACTATTGTCTAAATTTGTTTCAGATTTCCTTTGGTTTATAGTGATAATGAGGAGTTATTGAGGGTGGATTGAGTTGTCTATGTTTCTAGAATAAAATGAGGTGCAGAAGAGAGCATGCACACAGGATGATACCAGAGGTGCAGGGGTACTGACAGAAATCACAGCTGTAATTCACAGGTTACTACAGGATTGCAGCCTCTCATTGTTCAGGTAAAACCAGCTTTAGAACAAAAAGTGAATGGTTGGGAACCCATGACAAGAGCGAGCGCATAAGGTGTGTTAAGAGAACTTACAAAAATAAAGCCCAAGTGGACCCAAGCCCGCAGAGGAAGGAACTATCAGCATCTTTCTTTGCCCAGCAAAGGAAAGGAAGAAACTCCTGCACAGGACCACATGCCTCCCAGTGATGTCCTCAGGATGCTGATGGCTCCTCCTGAGCTCCTCTCCCTTCCTCCTTCAGGAAGGCTGAAGCTACCAGTCTTTGGACCCAAGGGGGCTGAACAGACTACCAGAGAAAAAGGGATTTCTAGGAAGGATTTTTTTATTTCCCCTGAAAAGCAATTCAGCTGAACTATTAAAGCTTTTCTGTGTTAATTTGGATTATGAATGTATATTATAATAACTAATAATTCAGACTATTAAATCATGAACTGGAGTAACAATAATTTCCTGGTTCCACCTCTGACTGTGCTCCTCCTTTGCCCGTACAAGATTTTGAGTATAATAAACATGATGACTACATACACATACAAAAACCAAACACCAAACTAAACAGAGCTCAGAACCATGTATTTAAAAGATGTGCATCATCCTAATTGACAGGAAATACTAGAAAATTAAAAGAAATGTGTGATCACCTATAGTTCCTGAGTCACAAGTGTCTTTACCCAGTCAAAACTTTGCAGAAATATTTTTGCTTGTTTCAGTTGTAACGTGGAGGTCGTTTTATCTGTAAACAAAAAATAACATAAAGCACTAGCAATATCATAAAGTCACTGCAATATGTCCTGGAAGAGTTGAATGTGTTTTCATCATTAAATCCTTTCAACCAGAAAGTGATTTGTGTTTTGTACAAAGTATTTAACTGAATACAGTGAAACTGTGATGAATTTCCAAAGGTATGAAATACTAATTTATAGAAGTGTACTTTAACATTTAATTTTGTGTGAACACATATATCCCATCAATGCTTCAGAGAAAGAGAAGCTTTGTGAGGACTTTATCTTTCCTCTTTTATTAGACTTACTGAGTGATAGTTATGCAAAGAGACTATAGAGAAGCTTTTTGGGCATACAAGTCCTTCTTTAGATCTAAAATAAAAGCAGTAAACTCAAGGTTGAGAATAATTATGTTAATTATTGAGCCAATTTGAAAGAAAATGATGGTTGTTACCAGCAGAGCAGAGGGTAATGTCAGCAAGCGAAGCAGTAATAAGTTCAGTAGGTCTGGTGGGACAGAGAGGTCAGGCAGAGGTGCCACCTGGAGAAAAAGACTAGATACCAGGAAGCCAGTATCTCCATGATTTTTAATGTCAAGTACAGCTGTGAATGTTAGTTATGAATATACTTATTATTTGTAGCTATTCCTTAAGGATCAGGGCTGAAAGATCAGAAATGCAGTCTTCCTTTCTGAGATACTGTTCTTTGCCTCGTAAGCGGACACATTTTACCTTCATAAATTATTTATAGAAGTTCACGCTAATGGTTATCCAATTTTGTCCACAGAGCCTCCATAGGGGCTTTTGGTGCAGCATGGAAAACTGCATTTCTGATGGCTCTCACAACAAAGCTATCTAATGCTTGGACATGTATGCTAGAAGTTTTACATATTTCCAGCTAGCTCAGGCTGGTATCACTTGGTGCATGTTCACCTCTGAAGGTGAACTTAAACAAGGTTAGTAAGCCACTTCAAGGCCAGGAGAAGGGCTCCCAGGAATAACTGAGATGTGATCTGCCATAAAACTTGCAATAGTTTCATGGTTTTCTGCAAAGGTTCCAGCACAGTGAGACGTATGGAGTTTTCTTGGTGTATAACTATCTTGTCAAATCAAGCAATCTATTTGCCAATAGGAGGATCCTTGTTGCAGAGGGTAAGGTGGATGTCGCATGTACTTTCAGGGGGAAGAAAAGAAAGAGCGAAGAAGAAGGAAAAAAAAAAAAGCAACTTTTAATAACCATTTGGCTCTATGCCAAGGATTCTTGGTACATTTCAAATAACTGCCAGTTTTGTTAAGGTAAATATATTGGTCTTACATAAAGTAGATGGTGTTCTTTCTGTTTTATGAGACACACCAATACCAGTTTGGAAACTGTCCAAAGACAGTTGAAGGTGGTAGAGTTACTGAATTGATGTGCTTAAGATAATTGCTCTAAAATTAAAATCACAAATCTATTTCAGAATCTGATGACTTGGTAAATGATTTTAAAATAAAATAGATCAAAAAAACTCCACACCCCATTCTGCCTTACTCTGTTTTAAAAACATTCAAAATTAAAAGCATTTTGAACAGAGGAGACTTGCCCTTTGAAAATTGTTAAAAAAAATCCTATGTTGACAGTGGCTTTCTTTTTTAAAATCAGAAGAATCAAAGTTTACACTTTTTCATTAGCATCTCCAGCAAAAGCTTTGTCAGAAATTCTCCTAACAATCCTATCAGTAACATATATGCAATCGTCATCACACTATATTTAATTGGGACAGATACAAAAGTCATAGCTCTTTCCATGAGAGTTTCAAGCTAAATTACATTTTTGATTGAGTTACTTCAGTGGCAAATCTCCATCAGTCAGTTATATATTACATGATGTGTTATCATTTTCAGAAAAAACAAAAACTGCATTTGATATTATTATAGCTCTCTATCAGACAGGTTTTTATATGAATTCACCACATAGTTTCTATTTGAATATTCCCCCACCATAAAAAAAAAAAAAAAACCAAACAAAAAACCCACCACACCACAACTCAGTAGTGTCCACTATTTACAGTATTATGGTAACTGCTACTCTTTTTAATAAATAGTTTGCTCAAGTATACTTCTCTAAGTACTGCACAAATAATTTTTTTTTTTAATCCTTACAACAGGGCTATCTATCTCTGTTAGTTTAGAAGTAAGAATTCTGGTGAAATGATGAAAGAAGATTGGATTACAAGTCCCTTTCCAAGAGAGCCAAATACGTATATATCGAAAAAGTGTTAAAAAGCTGAACTTTAATATAAAGTAAGCAGTATCGGTACATTTACCATACAAATATACTCTTAAATCCAGTCTTTGGTGAATGGTTACAGGCTGAAAAAGATCCATATCAAGTTAATGAACTCCACTCTGCTGACTTACAGAAAAGAATATAAAATAGAAGAATCTACATATATTATTTCAAACTGGTTATTAGATAGACTTATCTATAATATATATATTAGGCACAAATTACATTAAAATAACATTTAGAGAATTGCAAAGAAAAAGTTTCACAAGTTAGAAAAGGGGGGGGGAATCAAGGTTGCCTGCGTAACCTTAACTCACCCCTTCTGCTTAGGCAGTATTTTGTGATCTTTAGTTAAGTCATCTTATGACATAGCAGATGTGGGAAGTCAATGCAGAAGACCAATGCTAGGAAGCTAGGAGAAATGGAGCAAGGATAGACTGCTGACACTCACCCATAAGCTGGTACAAGCATGATGCTATAGTGTAGTCCTGAAGCAAGCAGAAAATACTGCTGCTTCATTAAATCCCAGACCTAGAAATCCGCAAGAGGAATTTGTGGTTTGTAATTCCCAAAGTACAACGTAATTAGGTTCATTCTAACCTGCTTAATGTCATATACGATTCATTGCCACAGTTTAGGTTGAATAAAAACCAAAAGTCCCAGAATTGTGGTGTTAAATCAGTGCCTAAAAGGTAGGGGGCTTAAACACAAAACAGAGGCTTCAAAGAGTTGATAAATCCTTTTTGAGGATCATGGCCACCAGTTTGCTGAGAGGGAAAGCTAATGGGACTGGGCAAAAGGACTTTAAATTAGGAAGAAAGAATAAGGTGTTCAGCAAGGAGACAGGAAGAAACAGAAAGAAAAGCAGCTAGTACACAAGAAAATCAGCAAGAAAGATATATCAACAGAAAGGAGAATAGAGGGCACCAAACAGGGATTTGGCAGGCAGGTAATTTAGGGTGTAACTAGAGAATGGCAAGGCAGATAAAAGCAAAACTGAGCAAAATGAAATAAAAGAAGTACACACAAGGCCATACGATATCTCTTTTCCAGTGAATTGAGACGTTCTGTTTGGGAAAGTAACACAAAACCCCAGAAAATCTTACTGTGGGATAAAAATAAGTAATTGAAATGTCAGTGGAGGAAAGCACGGCCCATGAGACAGACGAAGAGGAGTGACTGCTACATGGAAGCATCCCCTACTTCACGGTAGCCATGGAAGTAGGAAGGAAAATTACTTTTTTTAATCTCTGAGTGAAAATAAAAGCAGACAGAGAAAGAAAGGCGGTTTTCTATGAAGTTTACCAGCAAAACATATATGTGATGAAGTCCTGAAGTAGACAGCACATACTGAAATTACTTGAAGAATCATTAAAAGTCATACTACTTTTAATAGAGAAATTATCTTAGAAATAGAAATACACAGAGCAGAACCAATTACTTTCACATTCATTCAGCAGGTATGTTTCCTATAGACGGGGCAAGGAAAGTCAGGATCCTAGAAAAGAGATTCCTAAAGCAAACTGTGCTAAAGGAGGGTCTAATCAGAAGATTTGATAGGAAAACTCAAGGAAAAATGCTTTAAATGCTCTCCCTCTCCACTTACAGGTACCTCTCCTCAGTGACCAGGACAATGTCAGCCTAGTCATGATTTACAGCTAGAACTAAAAACTCAGATGCTTCTTCTTTTCTTTTCTGGCATTACTCCATTTTAGGTGCAGGATCCGGCATTTTGACTTGTTAAATTTCATCCCATTAATCATAGCCCAATGCTCCAGTCTATCTAGATCCCTCTGCAAGGCCTCCTGTCCTTCAAGAGAGTCAACATCACCTCCCAGTTTGGCATCATCAGCAAACTTGCTAATGGTGCATTCAACTCCTGCATCCAGATCGTTGACAAACATATTCAACAGAACTGGCCCTAGAATTGAACCCTGAGGAACACCGCTGGTGACCGGTCACCAGCCAGATGTAGCCCCATTCACTACAACTCTTTGAGCTCTGCCCTTCAGCCAGTTCTTCACCCAGCACACTGTAAACCCACTCATCCCACAGTTGGACAACTTGTCCAGAGGATGCTGTGAGGGACAGTATCAAAAGCCTTACTAAAATCCAGAAAAACTACATCCACTGCCTTCCCTTCACCCACTAGGCAGGAACTGTTGCACAGCACCATCAGTAAGGAACAGTTGGGGTGATCAGGACAGAAGCACAACTACAACACACTTTACTGAGAAACAGCAAGTGATTTGACGGCATTTTTTGATGTCTTTTAATGTTTTCCTCAGCCAACAAATTCTTTATCTTATACATAACTACAGAGATTTCATTAAGACCATCTTATCAAAAATATATTCTAAGAAAAAGAAGAATCTTTAAGTAGGTTGTATTGAATAGGTTGAATCTTTAAATGGTTGTATCAAAAATACCCCCAATATCATATCAAAACACTGTTGACATGGATCAGCAGATCAAATAACATCTACTGGTATAGCAAGCTGAACGCCTGCTTCCAAACCAGAAAGGTGCTTTGACCAGTGCGATATGCTGATTGTAAGTTTACCATACGTTTCCAGAAAGATTTTTATTTCAAGAGAAAGCATTGCAAGAAAAAGGGATAAGCATATCAGAGACTATTTTTAGAAGCACATGTTTTCTTAAAGGCTAAATTTTTACATTGCTTCTATAAGATATCAGAGTTAATCAGCTTAAAAAAACAAGCGTTTGATATTTCTAAGTTCCAACAAGTATCTATGTCACTGAAACGTTTTCATGTTTGAATAAAGAGATATCCGGAAAGAAGGGTCTTTTGCGGAAATAAGAAGTGAATTTTGGTTTTCTTTCCCTCTCACTGGCTAAAATTTTGAAGATTTACTTAGTTTAGAAGCTGAGGGCCACATACACTGAATCCACAATGTATTTTTAATGATGCTTTAAAGTAGGGGTAGATAATCACTTGCTCATATCCGTAACTGATATAAGCAGATCCTTTTCACATAATTTACGGTTCAAGTATGTTCTGGACCAGAAAGAAATTCTTCACATAGATTTGTACAGTCCTGCCACCTGCAACATCTGTAGGTGAAATTCTAGTTACATAGGCCCACAAATACCTCCTGATCTTACAAAATCTGTGCTTCCTAAAGGCAAGATTCTCTTGAAGGATTAAACTTTTATTTTGTTTTGTTCCCAGATCTACACAACTTCTTCACATAGCTAGAATATTTTCCATCTACAAGCATTTCCCATCAGAAATTAATCTTTATTCCTCTGAAAATATATATTTATTCCAGGCTATGAAGCCTTTCTAAAAACATCTTGCAGTCTAAGATTTCCTTGGCTCTGTTTGCATTGTGCAACATTTTGCATTCTTCTCTGCAATCAGACATAATTTTCATTTTCAAGTTAATGGCATCAATTAGTAGGTTTGAATTACATCTCATTTTTGTGACAGAATTCCCCTTTCAAATGCCCCTGCACAGTGACCTGGTCACAGCCGCATGTGAACTCGGGAAAGGCTATGACCTCTTGCAGTTCTCCCTTATCGTGACCTCTTTAATTGCACATATTAGGAGATACCAGTGAGTCAATAGCCATCAATCTCTTTACTCTGTTCAGCTCTTAAGGTCTTTCTTATTTCAGAGTGGAGAAGACACCAGTTCAGAGAGTTCATTTTTACTCCTAGGTCAATGACACTTAAACATATTAAATATTTTCAAAAACACACAACACAGTTTGACATCCCATCAAACTGACCATGAAAAATATTATTGCATTACCTCTTGTATGTAATGTCTGTGTAGAACAACTGACAGAATATATATTTTTTTTATATATTAACCTCAGTAAACCCAGCCTATTAATAAAAGAAGATCAATAATGTTCTCACTGTTTGGGGGGGTCACACTCTGATAATGTTTCTGATAAAATAAGAAAAAAGAAAAATATATGAGCTGCAGGTTGTTCCACCGGATACATGGCTCTATCTCAACTAGCATTTTGACCCAAATCCAAGGACTGGCAGACTGCATTTCATCTGTTCCTGCTCTCCTATCAGTTCTCCTTATTGCTGTTTATTTCCTTGCATATATATTAGGCTGAGTTTTCTCAAGAACAGACTGTAGTAGAGCAGAATATTTATCAAGTGTACTGTTTTTTAAAAATGCCTCCTATGTGGAGAATCACACACCAGAAGACTAAAAACTGATGAAAATGACCTTATGCAAATCAGTCCAAGATTTAGCTAACTGTTCTGGAGCCACGATGCCTCCAGAAGTTCAGTACCTTACCTGGATAGCTCTATTTTTTTAATATTTTTTTTTTCATAGGGAAGGGAGGTGCTGCATCTATAGAGAGTTTCAATAATTATTTCTTCTTATCAGGCCTGAAGTTCTGTTACTTAGTACATCAAATCTTCCTGAAATTTTTTATGTAACTGCAGAATTCACACTGCTTCTTGAGTTGCAAAATGGAGGAAAAAAGAAAAATAAAAAACTCATAGGATTTTTTTGTTTTGTTTTTGTGGGGATTTTTTGCACAGGAGTTGCCTACTTAAACTGGGATCAATTTCCTGGCTTGTGGAGCTCCAGTACTGACGTGTGGCTTTATAAAAATGGTAGTGTCTCAGTTCCCAGATGCCCTCACTGGGAGTATTATGTCATATATATTTTCTTAAGCTACTAATAACTTATCACCATTTCTTATGTGCATAAATATACTGAAAGCATGTGTAAACATTGAACTCGATGAGATTTTCATGTTATGTATTTTTTCAACAAGATTTCCTGTCATCTAATCTGTTACATTTCCTTGATCTGGACTGAGGACATGACTAGTTACAATGAAGAATATTTTGGTTTACACCGCCTTTTTTATTAGGAAGATGTACAAGAAACAAGTATTCTAACCTTTTCAGTAACTTTTATTTAAAGTTGTTGAGTTTTTCTACTGCTTTTTGACCATGGCACTATTAATCTAAAGGCTAAGTATACTTGTTAGCATTAACCAAAGTCCAAAGTCCAAATTTATGCTTGATATTTTTAAATGGGTAGTAATAAGAATTATTATTTGATGCCTACCACAGACTCTAACAGAAGATGACAATTATAAAAACAAGTGTTACCATGAAGAGCCCAGTCCTTACTCTGTAGCCTCTATAAAATCCAGCTTCAGCGCAGAGTCAAGGAATGTAGTGAAAACCTAAAAACACTGAAAAACCTAGGGAAGTTCCCTTTACAAGGTATGCTCAAAGTCACAGTAAGGACACGATTATTTCAGTGTCCATTTTGAAGCAAAAGGCTCATCAATTTTGCCAGGACTTTGGTCCTGATATCCCATTTATTATTAGCGAAGGAGGGCTTAAATGTTTCCAAAAAGACACATAGCTTAAGACAGCATATCCAATTCTAATAATTTCACTGCAGTTTGCAGGCAAAATAATCTCAAATTTAATGGTAAAGAAATAATTGCCAGAAAAGCAAAATTAATGACCAAGATGAAGCTGAGCTCACTGGCAACTCTAGCCCTCCAAAATACTGTGCTTATCTTCTGGAGTAAAGGCATTTAGTTTGCAAGTGAAAGAAGAGGAGACTTTGGCTGTTTTGGTAAATTTAATTCATGCATCCTTGAACTCTTTAGTAACATGTATGTTTTTAATGAGCATCATTTCAAGGATGTCAACAATAAGTTTTAAAAATTAGGAAAGATCTTAGAATCCTGGAATGCTACAAATACTGAACCACTATTTTTTAAATAACATCCCTTTCCAGCAAAACCTTGGAGTCTAAAGGAGTCCTACTAGGCTTTTTGTGTTCTTGACGGTGCCAAGGGTGCAAAGAGAAATTTGAATGCCAAACAGTAGAAAACGAAGATATGAAGCTTTTTCTACTCACATACTTCACATGTTGGCCTTTATTTTCAAGCCTAGAGCTTTTATTTAACCCTAAATCTTATAGTATATTTTTAACATATCAGGCAGTAAGACTTCAGAAATTCATTTGGATGAACAATGTAAGTTATAGCTTAACAATATTGGAGTAAAAATCATAGACAATGTATTATCATAGCAACACCAAGCTGGTGTAAGAAGAACAAAAATTACCAGCTCTTACAAGATTCAAAGCAAAGAGATGAGCCATGAGCTTTCCATAAGCAAAACTCAAAAAACAATCTTAATCTTGCAGAGCCAATATTAATTTCTCTAATACTGAGTTGGATAACTTCATATTAATAATAGCCACAATTTTTGCCTTACATAGCTTAATGTGTAACTATAAATAATACGCAATTGCTTGATGCTTGTTAAGAAAAAGTTATATTAGTGGTAGTAAGAAAAGGACTTTCTTCTGGGACGTAACATTTATTCATCCTGCTATTTCCACCTGCAGATTTAGTTTCAATCTCTTCTTCTAGGAAGTGAGAAAAATATGGATTTTTGATCTCTGATTAGCAGAATATAGCTCAATATGTATGTTTTTTTACATATATTTTCAATCTTTCAAGGAATGGTCTTAGAGACGACTGTTAAGCAGAACTGTCCTGCACTTCACATTGCTTGGATACCGTCAGCTTTCACCTCTCTTCTCTCTTCCAACTATGTGTTGGGAGTTGCATGGTATATTCCTCACTAAATTATTTCATGACATAATAATAGTAATTTAAAATTTTTAAAAAATCAATTGATAAAATGCTCCTCTTTCTTAAATTCTTATTTTTTTTCAAAATGGTTCTGAAAACTAAATATTTTATTTCAATTTCCTCTGCAGGAAAATTTCACAAGAAGCTGTTGGGTGATCTTTTTGGCACTAATCAATTATCATAGTCTTTGTTAAGATATAGTTCACTTATGCATTGAGTATCCCGCAGCTTAATTTATCCTTAGAGACTTTGAGGCTCTATATTTTATAAATAGGAAACGGGCAGTAAAGACCAAATGCAGACTGAGTCAAATCCTTCCCTATCCCAGAGTGGAGAGCTAGCAACTATTCCTCCTTATATTATCCTACATGCGCTTTCTGTGAAGATAGCAGAGGAGCACAGAGGGCTTATCTCACCAGGTAAAACCACAGTATTTTTGCCCAAAGGCAGATTTCAGACATACTTTCTATCTGTCTACCTGTAAAACTACTTCACAGGCTCAAATTCCATTTTAAGGTGGGCCAAGGGACCTGTGACCCTAAAATATTAACATAGGTTGAAAAGTATTTCAGTGCTAATGAGCAAGTTACGCACAAACTCAATTCATGGTGAATATAGGTGTTTGCAAAAGTGGTAACAAAGGGGCTGTTGTAACTCAGCTGTTCATCCCTGCCCCATGGTTCTGCCATTGACCCCTGAGATGAAACTCAATGACTGACGGTGGTCCTATTAAGTTTCCTTGCAAAGCAAACAGGCTTAAACAAGTGATTGTCTTGCATCGTCTGACTGTTATTGCATTGTCCAGCTGCTCTAGTCACAGCTTTGCTACACTGCAATAACCGCAGTAGAAGACTTGTGGATCTATAGCGGAGAAAGGTTTATTATAATTGTGTAATAGGTGGCAATGAGGACCATGGGATAGATGACTCACTAATCTCTTAACAAAAGATTTATGTCTCAACCACAACCATGAGCGATATATTACGAGTGACTTGTTAGAAGTGTGAAAAATGACAGTAACTGATTAATAAGAAGCACAGCCCTGAAAGTGCTCTAATAGTTTCCATTAATATAGATCTGGCACACAATTGCAGGTAGCCACAGGGGACATAGGTGGCCGGTAGAGCGAGCATATGAAGACATAACCATGTATAGAAAAAGGAAAGCACAGGCGTTGGAGTGGAAGCACCTTTGTGAGTAAAGCATAAAATAAGCCTCTGATCAAGGGGTATAGTACAGAAAACATCCCCAAATGGCACTGTTAGCATCTTGTTGCTCCCTTCTTCACCCAACAGAGGACAACGTAACGTGAGGTGATGATAGCTTGTATCGTTTATCTAACTGTTATCAAGTTTGGTTTTACTTCATAACAACCTTGTTCATAAATTGCATTATTAAAATGTATCAATATAATGTATTACTATAAAGGCATTATCTCAGTAATATGACTCAGAGCGCTTAAGTAGATAATAATTTCTTCATGACAGAACCTCACCTACCCTAACCTAGAGGTTAACTCCACAAACCATAGCATACCAAATCCCGCTGTTAACTGCAGTAAGCACAACATACAGATCAAGCTACACTCTGAAAGGAACTGCAAACACCTTTACAGTCAGTTATGTTTCAGTCATAGAATGGAGAAACAGCCACTACCAGATGAAAACATGTGGAACAGCTATGTCAATCTATATGTTGCAAAATTCAAATCGCACAGAACGATTATTGTTTTACCAAATTGCTTTAAATTCTGTCACCAAAAATTTGTTTTATTGCAGGCTTACCTGCATAAGAAATGACTGGTTTCAGGATGTTCCTTGAGTTGCATGGATCTGCAACCCACCTTTAAATATTCAGCACAGGCATATCAATAGAGGTTCATAAAACTCAGGCCTAAAATAATGCTGATAAGCCTTAAAAAATATAATAATTTTTAAAAATCATGTTTACCTTTTCAAACAAAGTCTGTGAAGGCATATATTTGTTCTTTATAAATAATTTAGGAGACTGAAGTACCAGGAGGAAGAAATACTTTTGAAATAAGAAAAATCACCTTGGGGAAAAAAAAAAAAGGTGGGGACAATTGACCGTAAGAGGAATGTCTCTATCTTCTGAAGCAGTGAAGTTCCTAGACAGGACTGAATAATATTCAGAGGATCTTTGATCTGTTTATGAAAAGAATGGGGTGATATTGCTGTCTGAGATAGCAGAACAGAGAGCTTGATGACCCCTTGCAGTTCTGTGCAGCTGGTATTAAAATAAACCAATATAAAAAACATTATGCAGATACTCTTTTAAAAGTACCGCAAGCAAAATATCATGGAAAGCAAATTGTTAATGAGTTTACACAATAAAATATTGTGCAGAGATGTAGTTTAAGTACTGTATAATTCAGGATGAGCTGGCACTTTCATTACGAAATATCTGCTCTCAGCTTTAGAGCAGAAACCTTCAGCACATTTTGTGTCAGACATGCAAACCTCTTTTTTTTTCCACTGCCTGAAACACTGGCCTTCACTCTTTTTGGGATATGCAGGTACCATATTTTCCACAGTTTGGTTTGGTTTATGTTCACATCATCAAATAACTGTCCTTCAGATAAAATTTTGTCACTGATTGTGTTGTTCATGAGGAATTATCTTCATCTGCTAGGAAACACCAAACTCGTACACCTGATATCCAGTAAAGTTGCTTGATGTGGCTGCCATGTCAATACCTCTCTTCACACTGATGAAATTATTTCAGTGTTCTATGTAATAGTTGCAAGCAGCAAGTTGCAATAGCTGAAAGAAATGTTAATTTATTTAGTTGGGTCTTTTCACAGTGCATTACTCACGGGTGTTGTAGAGGGTGTGATGCTTAAAAATATAAGTATCTATATGTATATATCAAGTCCTGACTAATCTTTAACACATTTTCAGCCCGAAGTTTATGCCAACAGTTAACTGGGATCATAACCATGTGCCCAAACACATCTTCATAAGTATATTATGTTTGTCAGCAGACCCTAAGGAAGTAATAAAGTTCCTAAAAGGGTCACGTTCCCTTTCATTGGCTCCTAAATACTGTTTACTATTGAATTTTCTGCTATGTGCTTCCTTCTCTCCTTCTTCTTCTCAGTCTCCAGAAAAAAAATTAAGGAAAACCTAGTTTCTGGACTGCAAATTCCTTTCTTTTTTTAACTTCTCCAATGTGTCTGTCTGTGAGCCACATGCATTCTCATTTGGATGCTAAATATCAGCCTACATACATCTTCACGTTAAATAAAAGGTTGCTTAAAGTCATCAAGGTGCAATTCAGATAACTTTCAATATAATGGAGGATCAGACTATTTAAGTGAAAAGTGGACTTTCTTAGGTGGCTAAAAATGGTGACCAGCATCACAGCATTAGTCACTGATGCCTAGCCTGAAAAGTGCAATTCTTGTTCCTTCAGACAATTCACAGCTGCTTGTGAATGAAAGTCTAAGTCTCCTTGAAGAGTGGTCTTATTTTTGAGGTATTGGTGAAAATAGTGTAAACAATATTTCCATTATTCTTCAGAAAAGCTGCTACTTGAGTCGTCCCATATTTGGTCTCTCCAGCCCCCATTTGGTAATATTTTAAAGCAAATATGTATTGAAGAAAAGGTTCACTAAATAATTTCCTTGGTAACATAATTCCTAATGAATCCTTTCATGTAATCATGCATATCTTTATAAATATATCCTGAGCAATAAACTGTGATTGAAATTAAGTAAAATACACTCTTAAGGTTGATTTAATCTCTTTTACCGAATAACCATTAAAATGAAAATTCTCTCACAGGATGCTCAAGTGAAAATGAGGAACACGATAATAAACATTGGGTAATAAAAATAAATTAAAAATCAAAGGTTTATGATATATTTTCCTATCAAAATGAAAGTGGCAAATTGAAAACAATAATGATGCTCATCCACAGTTACAACAGAACATCTCAGAATTTGATTTACAATTAGTGGCATCTTGAAAATGAGCCATCATTTTACATTTAAAACCACTACCACTCAATCCATCAAGTATTAAAATCTTGATGTTGATTAATGGCACTCTCTCACGCTGTTTCTCTCAATGAGGCTTCACAGAAAGCAAAGCAATATTATTCAGTATGAAACTAGCATGTTATAAGGTCGCACACCTCCTCCATGGCCAGTTCAGTCGCTGCCACTGTGTTCATAAGCAGCAGGTATTTGATGGTTTGAGAAATATTAGTATCTTCACTGGGATACGAGTATAGGACATACACTTCAGTGGCTTTCAATGTTATATTAGCACAGGCTTCAAGCACCTGGAGCAAGTGGGCTGAATGCAAACACGGACTGCAAGAAGCAGATTTCCAGCTGTGATGCTTTTGCCTAACAAGCTGCAGTGACTAAGCAGTTTTCCTACGGAAGCATCATTATCAAAAAAAGGGCTCAGGAACTACTAAGACCAATTGGAGTTTGTACCCCTTGTGCAAGACGAAGGTATAAGGCCCGGTAGCATACAGGCTGGTCTAAGCAATTTCCCTAGTGGCATTTCAGCTTTATTCCTACTGCTCAGTTTGTCTTAAGTTCTAAGCTACGAGGTTCCGTATCCCATCCGAATGGCTATTACAATGACTGATACTAATCCTGCATGGTTTTTATTCACATTGATGTTCAGTCCCACTTGCTGTTAGTATCATCCCTTTTTATGGGCAAACTGAAAGGAATGGAAGAGCCCAATTTACTTTTTCTTCCTCTTTCACTTATTCTATTGCGGAGCCTCCATTTGGATCTGGAGAACAGCGAGGAGAAACCAGAAAATAGAGAGGACAGAATATGGATATCCTGACAATTGTACCCGTTACATCAGTTCAGACTATAAGTAATGCAGTTTCCTTTAATTTGCAGAAAAATAGTTAACAGTAAACACTCTTTTTTACTGCTATTTCTTTTAAATGTGGATATGACTGATAGCATTTGCAGGTTGCCCTTTTCAAAGAAAATACAGTGTAGTTAATAAACTTTTGACTTGTGCGACGACTGAGACTAAAAACTTTCTCCTGTTAAAATCTTCAGGAACCTTTAGTGCATAAGAGCAACGAGGCACAGACACTCCAATTTAAATAGTAAAAATAAAAAAAAAAAAGAAGAAAACGTTTATAAATACCACCATCGTTGCAGGCTATTTCATACCTTTATTCTTTAACACTTAACAACATTTAGGTGCCAAGTCTCTCCTTAGAAATACACAGTTATTTAAATTGGACAAAATGCATGATTTTTGCCATATGTAATATTATGTAAAAATAAGCTTGAAATAGAATATTTAGATGCTAAGATTTTATTTTTTTAATAAAATTTTTTTAAAGTATTTAATGATAGGTAAAAATGCCATTCCATCCTAAATATTATTTACTCATTTGAAGTGGCTTTTCCAGACTATAAAAAATAATTATAGTATAAAACCAAATTAGCAAATATTAGCCAAGCTTTTACACAATCTGAAAATTTGATTTTATACATTACATTATGACTGGATCAATTAGTATAAAACAAACAATGAAACAGTCTATTAATGGCTTTGAAAAGAAGCTCTGATTTTTTTAATTTTTTTTTTTTTTTGAGCCTGTTCCTAATCCTCAAGGAGGTTGGACATCGACTTCAGTGGACAGATGGTGAGATCTTTAGTGCTTTGAAAATGGCTCTTGTAAAAAGTTTTTCAAAAGAATGATCCAGTTTTTAAAATGGTAATATGGACTAGCTGTGACTAAACAAGCAAGAAAACATCTTCAGAGTTTAAATCAGCTACACCCTTTTGTTTGAAGTGACAAGGCCCATCATTAAACAGAAAAATTTTGCTTCTCCAGCATAACAGCAATGCATTCTCACATTTTCTTTCTTACTGTTATTACCTTTTCACATATAATTGCTTTCACACATTTTTGAGGAGTCTAAGCTCAAAGCCATTTGTTTTCTCCCCAACACGCCCAACCCTGCACCATCTCAAAAACCTTTTAAAAAATTCCAGTACTTCAGTGTTCATCTTATGAATATATTCCATATCCCCAACTACTGCCACACTGCTTTACCTCTGTAGCAAGTTTTTCCTCCAATATCATGCTTCCTAATACAAAGTTTCCTTTATACAGTTTCAGAGTACAAAACTGGCCTGCAGCACTGTTGTATATTGTTTCCCTCCTTTAATTTAATCACCATTTCTTAACTTTTTGAAAGAAACAAAAAGGAAAATGACTATTAATTGCTGAAAGAAAATATAATTTGCAATACACACACTTAAATTACACAGAGCACACATTAGTCTTCAGCCTAATTCCTTTCAGAAAACAAAGAACTTCAGAGTAAGAGTGGTGGAGAGAGAGAATGGATAAGAGGAAAAGCAGAGGAAGAATCAAAGAGAAAAACAGTCTTTATTTTTTATTTCTAATAATCCATAAAGTGTAGTACAATAATTCAATAAAAAGGAGTGGGGACAAATTAGAGAGTAGTTTCAGAAATTAGATAAAAATAGAAAGAAAACATAGGAAACTACAAATCCTCCAGACAGAACAAATATGCAATCAGAGCTGCACATGAGAAGGGATGATCCCCTGGAAGACCATGACGGTAGTAGGGCGGATGGTATAGCATGAGGCAGCATGTTCACCTGAGTAAGGAAGCAAAACGTTCCAACGAGATCTTGGTCATGGTCTCAAACCCAAGTGGGAATGCTCCAACAGTATCTAATACTAAACTTTCCCTTTATTCATAGCATATATGGATGTATGATTAGGGTTAAACCTGTAAATAGGGTAATATCTGATACAGGCAGTAACACATGCATGCAGTATCAGATATCATGCATGTTTAGAATATACATATGTATGTCAAAAACTTCTAACGTTCGTGATACAGCATATACTCATTACTTACATATATTTTTAACATATATACAGTCCTCAGGTGATCGATTGACATCAGATTTTTAATGCTTGCTTGGTGCCTTATTTGGAGTCTAATTAAAGAGAAAAATCTTCAGTGTAATTAGGAAACTTCAAATGAGAATAGTACTACTATTTGGTACTTAATAGTAGATGGATATGCCAAGTGCTCCACCTGAAGGGGGAGGGCACAAACACTACTAAAGAGCCTGGCCAATATAGCTGGGAGAGACACAGAGCAGGCAAGCGAGTCTGGGACCAATGAAGACAGCTATGTTCCTGCAATTCCTCATCCCCACAACCAACACAAGTCTCCTCTACTCAAAATACAACCACCAAATGAATTTTGGTATCTCCTAAATGTCTAAATGTATGTCTCCGCATGCATATAGAAACTCACTACTCTGGGCTGTGGGTGCAGGATGATGCTGTTGCACTGCGAGTCCCAGACTAAGACAGCCAGATAGCTGCCAGCCACGAAACAAGGGAGAAAAGGCAACTCTAACGTGAAGACGGCAGGACCTGCCTTCATTCTCACTCACTATCGGTGGAAACAAGAGTGAGGCAGCTGGATAGTCCCCAAGGGAGCAGAAAGAAGCAAGAAATGTGACAAAACCACAAGACATGAGAAAGAAAAGCCACAGCTGTCAAGGGTATGACAGAGCCTGCAACTGGACACAGGACAATTACAAGCCTAAAAAAAATCTGAATGATAGCAAGGAGAGAGCACAGAAGAAAACAGAGGGAAGGTCCTGGCCAAAGAACATCAAGAGAAAACACAAGTATCCAGATCCCACTGCAGAAACACATAAAATTTAGTCAGTCTTGCTTAACTATATTTCCTTTATTAACTTGCTTATTCGATAAGTTATCTGTCAGTGTTTAAGAAGCATTTGGATAATGCCCTTAACAACACTCTTTAACTTTTGGTCAGCCCTCAGCTGACTGGCAGGGCTAACTTTTGGTCAGGCAGTTGGACTAGATGATCCATTGTAGGTCCCTTCCAGCTGAAATATTCTATTCTATCTTAAAATCTTAGACTTTGATAACAAAGTCACACTACAGGTGACTAATTACACTGTGTATTGCTCCATTTCCATTTTAGTGTCTGATAAGCTAAAATAGCTTTTTTGCCCTTGTGAGGATGATTCCCCTGATATCCTCCTTTATGGAAAAGGGTAAATGAATCTGAAGTCAGATGCAGTGGGGGGCAAACAGTGGTGGTGCTCCCCTGGTGTGCAGCTCCCCCAGCCACCACCCTTATACGATGTTGGTTGGAAAATTCTTCTGCAGGAGCAAGTGGAAAATCACCTCTGTCACATCCCCTAGCTGCCATATGGCACACAGCTTGAAGAGGCAAGGGTTGTTACCTGAACAGCCTCACTAGAGGACAAAATCAGGATATGAGCAAGGGAGAAGATGTCAGATTGAATTTCCTGCCTGCAAAAGGTGTAAATCTTAGGATTTCCACTTGCAGGTGGATCTTGCAACATACACAAATGCCTAGTGAATAATTATCCCAGAAGTCCAAATACATAGCAAGGGTTATTATCTCAGCAACAGCATCCTATTCATGTGGTAACATGGTTTCTGAGAACACTCATTTGTATAGAGATACCCTAAAATTACATGGCAAACAGAGCAAAGAAGGGGTTGTCAAATGCTTCCAAAATGCAGATGAGACCAAAAAATCCCCAAGCAGCAGCAGGTGCTTTTACATATCAGCATTAAAAAAAAAAAACCACAACATTTTTTTCTGAATGAATACAGTCAGTATAGCTGATGAGAGAAAAATATATCATTGATGTGAAGCATTATGACTTTAAATTTGTGAAACTAGCACTCCTGCCCCACTCACACATCCCTCTAAGTCCAAAAAATGTTCTCTAAATTGTATACTGATGACACCAGGAACCAAAGACACCTAATCATCCTTATGGTTCCCTGTCATGAGATGAAAGATGTCATGAATATATGGCATATACAGCCATGTCATGAATATATGGCATATACAGCCATATATTCAAGATATCTATCAAAAACTTTATTAAAGTAGAAAATTAAAAATACATTAAATGCTATTTTGTAATCAAGAAATTAGTGTTTCTGCTTTTCTACCCATTTCTCAATATGCAGTTTCATTTCTTTCTCTTTTCCTCTCTAGCATCTGTTTTGTTTCATTCCTCTTGCTAGCTGCTTTATTTCACTGAAAATAAGGATTTTTCTGTTCTTAAAAAAAAAAAAAAGTGGCAAGCAACCATTTACTACTCATTACATTTCCTTAAACCTCATCATTCTTCTCCCTGTGTCAACCATTTTGTCACCGAAATTACTTCCTCTTATACTCTTCCTTTACAAGTAATAGTCCAAATCTGATGATCTTTTGGAAAATATTACCTCTCATAATGGCATGTATGAGTTCATTACTTTCTCTCTCCCAGTTATATTATCCCATCACAAGAAACACAGTGACTTTTGAACTTCAAAACTTTTTCAGCCCTACAGGAGCTGATAAGCAGGGGATTTTTGCTTTGTCTTTCTTTGCACTGAATCAGAATAGATTTAGCATCAGCTTGACCTGGAGATAGAATTGAATCATTAGGTAAAATTGAATGCTTGTAGAAAATATGTAAAATAGCGTAGTGATATATAATGTAATGGACTCCTTCAAAAGCTCTTCTGTACAACTCTGCAGATGTTAAGGAGATTATTTATTTTGCCTCAGACTTTCATTCTGTTTGTTCTTTATGACAGCTCCAGATAAACTCATACAAATTCTAGAGAGACTTGGTTTTTTAAAACAAAATTCTTTGTAGCATTGCCAATGATATTTCAACATACTTAAGAAAAAAAAAAAGCCTAATTTTCTTTCTTTCTGAAATCCATTGATTTCCAAGAATTATTCTTTACCTCAATTAATATCTATAAAAGTATACCTTCACCATAAATATGTATGTACTTTTATAGATTTCTGAAATAGAGCTTTAAAATATTACTAAGAAAAAGCAAAAAGTATGTTGTATTGTGTATAAGATACCAATTTACCTGCCTAACCTTTGATTAAGTATTTCATTAGTCTCTCACTCCTTAGCAGGAAGCGTTCTTTGGATATAGCATATATGATTTATTTCAGGACAAGGAATCCAAGTTAAAACAATTGTCACATCTCCTAATGACTTGGCATAGTGGAGAATCTTTCATAGGTCACCTGATGGTAGACATAGTTCTCTGATTATTCAGTGGTGGGATCTTAATTGTTATTCACTGGAGATTTTTCTATTGATTTATTTTTAATTTGTCCTGGCAGTTGTGATAGGGTGATGTCCTTTTCACAACTTTCTAATTGGTATGAGTTTTGGAGAAGGTGGGACAGGGATGCCTTATGCAACTTCTTTTCCCTCCTAAGTCACTAACTCTGATTTTGGATGTCTCCAATGACTTCTTGGAGTTGAGTTGAGAGGAAGTCACAACGCATTTGCTGCTGTGTTCAGTCCATCCTCAGTTTTGCTTTCAGGGAACATTTGGGATTCTTCAAGCAGTACTTCTTTTGTCTCTACTCAGAACAGCAGCCACGCAAAATATGTCTGCATATTTCAGAATAAGGGTAAGACTGCATCAAATCTATTAAACACTATTGCCATATTTTGGGTTTAATTTTTAAGAGTTTCCTTTCCACTCAGCTTTTACTTTCAATCTTGCTTCTTTATTACACTTCATTACAACACCTTCTGTCTTCTTTACTTTGGTTTCTGATGCCTTCTTCATAAAGTCTTTATGGCACCTTCTTCGACACAAGACTTTTGAAAGCATTCCTGTCTGAGAAATTCATTTTTCTTTCCCTGATTTCCTTTCTGGGTGCTGCTTTGATGAGCAAACAAGTTGTGTTTAGGTTCTTCCAAGCAAGTACCTTCTTACCTGTTGCGGTACTTGTCACATACTGTGGGAAAGCTAAACTTCTCCGGACTCAGGCTGAGCATTGTAGTCTGAAATAAGTAATGTAGCATGAAGAAAGACTATAATATTAACTTCTAAACTCTAAAGAAGAACATACGGCTTTTTAGAAGGATATTAATTTATCCAGCTGTCAGCAGTTGTCCTAAACATATAGGAAGACAGACAAGGAAGATGGTTTACTTAGACAGCTTCATTACATTAGTCTACTGAAAGTTATCAATCCTTCCTCAAAGGGCTTCTGTCAGGCTGTGCTCCTCGGTAACAGTTCACACAGTCTTCTCAAACAAGGAGGGCTAGAAAATGCTTCTTGTGTGAATCACGAGCACCACCAACCTAAACTGCCAGTTCTTGGGGAAACTTGCACAAAGTTGCTTTCTGTTCAAATTTCATCAATGAAACTGAAACAGAAGGGACTGGACTACCTGTTCCTGGTTATGAGGACACAACATTTTAACGAAAGTCTCTTGCGTTGTTTTACATTATTTTCACCTGTGATTGTCTTCACTTCTTCAAAGCCACTTGGCTTTTCTGGGAGGCATGAAGAGTTTTTTCCCTCTGAAGTGGCTTATAGGTAACTAAAATAAGGGACAGTGCCTTTGGCTTCAAAGAGATCCTCCATGTCCTGATACTCAGAATAAACTGTGCAATTAATTAATTTTTTGAGCCAGACAAGTTAACGAGATAGCTTATTAAAGTCCTTCTAGTGGAGTTTGAGTCTTGCATCCTGTTTCTCATCTCCTCTCAGTGAAGAACAACTTGGCTCTTTGCCTTAGCATATCTGAGATTCCCCCTTCCACCAGGATCTTTTTTCCCCACGTCTCCTGATATGACAAGTTAGGCAAATACACCAATACAAGCAAAAATATCTTAAAATTAAAATAATGTTTGTAACAAAGGGAAGTGAATTTGGTATAACAAAGCAAGCCTATTGTACTTACCAGATGCTAAATAACTGGAAATCCCTACAAAATAGCCACCTTCCAAAGTTATGTTTTTACATACCCTATAGAAAATTGCTTAACTGAGACCGGTATTTTTGCAAAGCTTTCTGCCATTTTTAATGGCAGACACTTTTTCAGATCTATTTGCATGTTCTAAATGAAACCAAGAACTGAAGGTGTATTCAAGAGATTTTTCCAGCTGTTTGAAATTACTACTCTGAGCTAAAATCAATGTTCCATCAACAACCCGGTTTTTAAAAGTAATTTTAAAACACAGTTTCAACTGTTAACTTCAGGCTGCCCTTATATTCTTTCTCTGTGCTCTCTTCTTTCCTTAAATCCGCCACCCATTCTATCTCAAAAACTGAAAATTAACTGACATTATTGCTTAAATGCACTGATAATTATATTGTTTAGATTTATCAGTGATTACCTATTGCCTTCTCACAGTCAAATAGGAATGGAGTTTGTTTCTTGTCAATGCTTGCTGTCTCTCTGAAAACCTGTATTTCCAGCTGTGAAATAACAAATAACCAATCTTCACCCCTTCTCTACCTCCTGAATTTCCCAGAACTTTCAGATGTGAAAATTAAATATCTTAAGTGTGTCTGCAGGCTCTCATCTTATTAAGAGTTTTTGGTTTTTTAGTAAATAATTGTGGAGAGCTGTAATGTCAAATGTAAGTATGGAGGGCAGAGGAAGGGAGTACATAAAATGCAGAAAGAGATCAGCTGAGAAGGACTCTAATACTCAATAATCTTCTACCTTTGCAGGTAAAATTCAAATTTCAATACCTACATTAACACAAAACACCTCCTCCTAGTTTGAAAAACATATCTATCTCTTTTTTTCCACATCCTTACCCTGTTTCTCATATTGGTTCACAGCTGGTGGTCAAAGATGTCTGCTGAGATTGCTGAAGGAATTTCACCGCATCACCTGTAAGGACTCCAGCCACTCCATATTCTCCCATGTACTGTCCTCACACCCATCTCCCCCAGCAACCACAAGTCCTCTTATATCCACGAGTGGAAAAATCAACTGCTATTTCTCTAAGTCCTGCATAAGCACATCTCCATTAAGTTGAAGAAGTTGCATATGTGCTGTCTACCCCTACAGAGCTAGTTGCAGAACTGAAATATGTATCAGTCAAGTATAAAGATGCTTTTCATCCCCTTTAAGATTGCAGTTTCTAAATACGTTTTTTAAAAGAGGTCCATGTGAGAGTATTTAGCCGTGAAAGCTGCTTCATTTTAACATGTGAAAATCAGAGTGAGATACTGTATCTAAAGCCAGACAATGATGTATCTGTACCTATCTTTATAAAAACAAGTCTCCTAGTAGCCAGCCTGGAAATGTAACAAGATTTGTGATACATTAGCTTTAAAACTGCCCAATGATTTTTTGCTGTATTTCCTAAGTGTCCAACAGCTAACTGGCAAACTGACTACCTGATTGAGGAAAGTGCTTTCATGAGTTGATCCTCAAATAATTAAAACCCTTAGCTAAGGGCTTTGTCCTGTCCCTGCATTTATAAAAGAAAGATGCCTGCATATTATTTTTTAGCTGCATTTTAGGTATTTTTTTTAGCAAGTAAAACTGCCTACAAAGTAAGCAAGCTCCCTGTAAATTTTCATCGTCCCTTATTTTAGCTGTGCTTAAAGTGTCTTTGAAGAATTAACAGAAACTGCTGTCAGTGAGAGAAACCAGTGCATTGCATAAATAAACTTCAATTTTACTTCCAGGGGTTGAAAATGAGAATAAAGCCTGTTTCTTTCAAACAAATGATTTTTTTACTCCGCTAAGATGCAACTTCTGGCTGAGTCACCACTGTGAGCCCTGTGATATCCAAAAAGGAGTTAATCAGCTTTCAGTAGTGCTAGAAGCATCATGTTGCAGCCCTGACACTATCAGCAAGTGACAGTAGAGTCTGATGATGTAATCCTTCTAACTTTGTCTGACATTATTACATCAGAGCACCCTGCCTACACAGGTACAGGGGTAGACCAACTGCATTTCCAACTCTGTCATCAGTTGTTAGTACATAAACATCCTCCAACCCTTATAGCTCCAATGCAACATTAATTTTGCAACGTTAATTACAGCTGATAAATATACTGGGAGAAAAATATTTGAATGCAATCGTTATTAGCACATGTTAACTTTTATCTGAAATCAGTACATATTTTCATATTTATAAAGATCAAGATAGAATATTTGATCGTATTTTTAATCGTGTTTTGGAGAAAAATGTGTCATTTTTCTTTACCATTTTACTTATTTCTCATCTTATTTCACACATAAAATTAAATTTAAAATGAAGTCTCAAGAAACACTGACTTAAAAATACCAAGCATGCAAAAAAATCTTTTATGGAGAAGAAGAAATTCAGAATTATGACTTGAGCAGGACCTGGGGGGGAAGGGGATGTTATTTTGATAACTACAGAACATCCATAAGGCTCTAAAGAAGATAATAAGGATTACAACAATTCTCACTTTTTCTTCACACCACTTCAAAAATCTGCAAATAAAAATGAGGATAAGATATTTGCTGTTAGGAACTTGGAATTCAAATAGACCAGAAGAGGCACCAGTCATTTACATTATTACTTGTACAGGAGCTACAATCTTGTTTTTTAAATGGGAGAAGCCTCCAGGCAGATATTACAAAGAATTCTGAAACCAGAAGTACAATTAGGCCCAGGGCCAACAGCCTGAAGCATGACTCAGTCAAGGGACATCAGATCATAGATCAATATCTCTGATAAAAAGAACAAAAGCAGAATTAAGCAGGCTGCATACAGGCAAAGAAGTAATGAGTAGCAATATTTCCCTAGCCTGAGTCTGAAGAGGAAAATAAATTGAGAAGTATGATACAACAGTCATATGTTGATATTACTGCTATATACTTCTGGAAGAAAAATCCTTTAAAATCAAGCTAGGACTATGCTGTTTAATGCCTCTCTATTAACCACGAACCTTAGTGATTTAATGTCATCTTCAGACCCTGTAACTACAGACCCATATACATAACTTTAGCCATGTGAAGAGTCTCAAAGTTTTCAGCCAGGTAATACATATACCGAATGCACAGCCAATATTTATCTGAAAGGAACAAGTACACTGTAACATGAATAAATAATGCTTAATGAAAAGTTGGTCTCGAGGCAATCTTATTTAAAAGAAAAAAGAGTTATAGGGTCATTTGTAAGACAAGTGTGTTCAAATACGAACAGGCGCGATCTGCCAGGGTCGTTTCTTTTTGCCTCCATCGCCTCAGCCGCCACCTCGGAGGGCAGAGGAGCTGCTGAACCTCCCCTCCCCGGGACACAGCTGCTGAGTGTAAAGGATCATCTGCCGTACAGACCGCGTGCTTCACCCCGTGCACGTCCCCTCCTAGGCTAAGAGACTGCGGGAGCGGTAGGCATTGCGAAGCCAAGAGAATTTTTGAAGGAGGCAAGTTTCTTTTTTATTCTATAGAAACATGACAGTATTCCACATTAAATAAGTGTTGTGGTTACAAATCCCCTTTGTTTTTGAACTTGTCTTAAGCTGCTATTAGAGTATTATTTCATTTTTTGACAATTTGCTGGCGTCCTGCTAGCATGGGTGAAGTCATAACTAAATTCCCTTCTCAGGACTCACTCACCCGATGGGAAAGTAAACACCGTTGCACAATGTTTTTTTGCTTGTGTGTTCCTCTAGTTGCTTTTGCAACACAAGCAGCTTTGCTCAGCAGCAAATCCTATTCAAGCAGTTATTGTGATTGCCTGCACTAACATGAGGCACTCATTTAAGAAGATTACAAAATAATGATGAAATTGCAGCATTACAGCATTGTAAATCTCATCGGTGAGGACAGAGAGGAGCTCTCAGAAAGTAACAGATTGCTATTTCAAGTTTCTGCTTCCATTATCTGACTTTTCTGAACACAAGGAAACTAAAAAATTTTATATTTTAAACTTAATTAAATACTTCAGAGATAGCTGTGTATATTGCCTGGATTGTAATTTAGAAGTTTAGTTTCACCCCAGAGTTAACAAATGAATAGCAGGTGATTAAAATGCTATTTATTGTACCAGTAACTTGTTTTATAAACACTTATGTTGCCACTTTAAATTACCTTGTGAAAGCTAGGCCACATCAGCTTGTGCGTCAGGCATTTTTGTACTATGTCAGGTATTTGGATTGGAAGCGCTTAAAACTATGAAGTGTCAATTTGTTGAAAGACCCAGTAAGATAGCCAGTACTTTAAAGTTATATATTGTTAGCAAATATTCAGCAAAACAAAGTCATGAACTTAGATTAATTACTATAACCAGATTGGGGAGGCACCAAAACCATGGGATTTAAACGTTGGATTGCTCTTACTGCTCAGCTGAGAAGCTCAGGTTCAGGCAAAACTGAAGACAACTGAAATTATCTAAAACTTCAACCCCATCACGAAAGCAAACCTGCTGATCTTGCTGCAGGACATCTGACTCCCCGCAGATACTCTCAGCAAAATATTTCCCTTTTCTTCCCCCTAATTCCACACCCTTGAGGGGTTTTTGCCTTCCTGTGCTGTACTGCGGTTGCATGCTCTGCTATGAAAACGTGTAAGCTGGCTTCCTGCAGTATAGTGTAGTAAATGATTAAAATAGAAGAGTAGCTGTTCTCAGCTTGGATGTATTGGCACTATTTACATTTCTAGCATCCTAACAGTGCCATGAGTGACTGAGAGTATTCAGTGCTCCCACTTGCCCCGGACATCTTTTCTGAAGCAGTTTATATAACCATACTGAGCAATTTATGCCCATATTCACAAGTGGTTCGTCCATTCAGGCTCTCACTCAAGGTATTATAAAACACATTACCATATGTATAAGCCTTTATGTATTAGATACGCATTCATACATAGATATGTTTTAATTTAACATACTTTCTGAAAAGGACAAATCTGAGCAGGTGAAATCCTTCTCCTATTGAAGTTAATAGTAAATAACCTCAAAAGCAAGCCAAGATTGGGACATCAAGAGAAAGATTTCTGGACAATTTTTCACAATTAAACCTATGTGAGGAGCTTTTTGGGGTGACATTTCTGCCAAAGCTAGCGGGAACAAATGGTAGCTGGTGACAGAAAGCTATAATCCACTACCTTTGCCTCTACATTGGCCCTCGGAGCAAGGAAGGTACTCCAAGGACAGGAATCTGCTAGAAAAACTGCATATCTTACATGCAGACAGAAAAAAAAAAAATCTTAAAAAAAAATGTAGTTATCCTTTCTCATTTATCAGGAATCCTCTAGCCATGAATAGAGCTCCATCTGAGTTACCTGTTTAGGTAAATTATCTTGAAAGGATTTTTATATTATACGATTATCTGAGAGCTGGGTTGTATCTCTTGTGGGTAAGGCAGCCGGCAGGAGCACATCGTCTCTGCCCTCCTGGCAGGTTGCAGGTCTCCGCTGCCCCAAAATCCTCCACTCTGGGCCTGCAAAATACGCAAACATTATTAACAAACTATTGACTCAATTTGTTGAACATTTCAGGAAGGTGGTGGCAGAGTGTGAATTGCCATAGCCCTCACAGAAGCTCTCATGGACAGTGCTTGCCCATTCAGAATTTTATCTTACTTCCATCCAGAAAGAAGAGAGTGATTTTTGATGTAATGAGATACTTGCAGGGATTAGCTGGTAAGGAAACCACCCTAAACACTTACTCTTATTGTAAGGCACAAATGCTTTTAAAATTCTTGGTCTGGTGTTCCTATTCTAGTCAGTTTAGTTTTCAAGTAATTTGAGAAAACACATCTTTATAGTTTAAAAAATGCCTTTAAAAATAGCCTTTATAGCCAAATTTTAAAACAGCTGAACTTCTCTGGAAAAAACTTAGGGATTTACCCTTACAGTATCCTGTAGTTACAAGGAGCATTTCACCCTAGATGTAAATGTTTTATATTTGAAAAACAAAGTTAAGCAAAACATTATTCTGCTTTCAGATTTCAAATGAGTTTTGGCAGACAACATATGTTCCCCAAAAGTGTACTTTGGGGACTTGGGCCTTGACAGAAGGGAAGCACTAAAAGGATGAGCAACCAAGTGATATATTCCATCTCTGTTTTCAGTAATGCTATCGTTTGTAGCATTTACATCAACAAGAAAAAAATGATTCTTCACAAAGCAACAGCTGTCCTTCTCTTCAAACTACTCTTAAAACTCATATCTGTCATGATGTTTACAAAAATTTGACAATGGTTAGGCAGATGATATTCTGCAGTTGCAACTTATTCCAAAGATGAGAATCATTTCGTCCCTAAATAGTGTTTCTTCTATCTCCTTTTTGTATTTGCCTTTGTGAATAGGGACTATATTTTGCTATACGTTCCAAACATGTAACTAATAATGATAGAGACTCTAGATATTAGAAATATTAAAGAAACAGGAAATCAAATCATGTTTATTTTTACAATAAAGCACAAGTTTTCAGTTATAGACAACTGAGCAAATGACAGCAAATGACTCCTGTATTTACACTAGGTAATAATTTACTCCAATAAGTTATGAAATTACATCTAATTGTTTCTTTTAGGTAACTATATAATATTAAATAACCTGAAGTGTGAAATCAGATTTAAGTGTCAAGGTGAAAGAAATCCACTGAATAGGTCTCTCCAGGTATCATAGGAACGCTAACATCAAACTGCAGATAGGAATATAATTAACAACAAAAAAAAAGGCATTTCCAGCATAACCCCAGCAATCATTTTGGGGACAGGTCACATGAGAATTTCAGGCAAATAAAGAACTCTTTAGGTGTACTGCTGAGATTCAACAATATCAAAGCAGCTAGTTTTCATCAGCTGCCTTAAAACCCCTTAGCTATCGCTGTTTCCACCACAAGTCATATAAAAAACACACTTGATTTCAAGACTAGTATGTTTACAGCTCCAGGGGTAGAGGCAGCAAGATTCATCTATCACCTTGTCTCCACCTAGTACAGATCTAGCTGATAGGTGTTCTCAAAATATCACGCTGGATTTCTTAACACACAAACCGTGAGGAAATGTGGAGGTGAAAAAAGCTGTCCTAAAATACCAGTACTTCAAGAACCCTTTTGAATACTGGAGAATCAGATTCAAAATTTCACTGAAATCTGAAATGCCTCTCTCTGGGACAAGGATTTCTAACTCCCAAGACAACCACCCCGTCCCCAGGCCATGGGCATGCTCTGACAAAACTGGACTTCTCCAATTCTGAACTTTTGGGGAGAGGGAAGGAGGGAAAAGAAATGGAAATACATCCTCCATCCATCTAAAAACAACCCAATGATCAGATTTTTTATTCATATCGGTGGAGTGTTAGAGAGCTGTATAGAATATTCTAAAGATAAAAATCTCTTCTGAATATGTATATAAAAGCTTGAATGATTTTTTGAGTACTTCAACAACTTCAGTGGTAACCCATGAAGAACTGGGCTGAAATTGTTCAAACAGTAGCTAATATTCAAATAACCCATCGAAACTGTATTTGAAACAGACTGGCATCATGAAAAGAATTTTGGATAAAGGGGAACAGATGAAGAAAAAAAGCAAAGAGAACTCAGAGGAGCTGTCAAAGTCCCCCAGGACAGTTTTAGACAGAATTAGGACACCATTCGCAGGGAAAGTTGTTGTTATGGACACTGAAGGCTCAGCCCCAGCTCCACGTGAAGGAAGCAGTCAGAGAGGAACCTAGCTGTTCAGCTCTGATCAGAATTAAATTTACATTTAATTTTCCTGTAACCTGTTGGTTCCAAATTTTAAAGTAGAGGCCCAGTCTCAGACCGGACTTTAATCTGCATACACGTCCAGGTGAAAGAGAAAAACCTTGGGGAGCGCTCTCCCTAGCAAATCTGAAGAAAGTTGGGATACGGAGGCACATGCAGAACACTGGTCTGTGCTTCAGAGACACGAGAGTTAAAGAACGACACTCTAAGTTAAATCGTGACAGATAGCATTGGGTACGTGCCAGGGCAGGTAGAAAGACACCATCTGGGAGGCATAAGTGATACTTTGGCACAGTACATCCCCTCTGCAGAGACGACGGCACGTGGCAGCTTCACAGCCTCAGTGCGGTGTTTCAGAGTTTACCTCGGCATCCCTGCTGCTGAATCCCAACTATAAATCGCAGCACTGACTTGTACCTGATTTTCCCATGTCTTTGGTGAATGCTGTAGGCACCTTCTCTTCCTTTTCTCTCCTCCACAGCCTTCATGGCCCAAAGCCTGGCATAATTAATCTTTGATTAGAGATTAAAAATAGCTTTAGAAGAAGTAATCGAGGCAGATGCTTGCCAGAATACCACAGACTGTGGTGCTGGGATATTCTTAGTGGAAGCAAAAAACTTTCAAATTCTGCACTAAATAAGACTGAAATTTTTATAAATTCCAGTGGGACATTAGACCACAGATGCAGATTATTCATTTTGCTATGAAAAGGGGGTAACGTGGCACGAAGTCCAAGGGGCATTTTGTTGTTAGGAACTTCCAGCGCAGCTGGGTGCAGTACACTGAGAAGTTGGACCCTGACTTCTCACTCCAGCATTTCCTAATGGTTAGCTTCAGAGAGCTTCCCACCCCAGCCTGTTAGCACCTCTGTACCATACTCTTAGGGACCTTCCAGTGCACAATGTGAGGTTACTCAGCACCGCGGGTATCCGAATTTCAATAGATGATGCAGTGTCCAAGAGTTAGGGCACACAGCAACTTTTGTAGCTCGAGCTCTTTGCCAGTAGTCAGTCACTGGTTGATTCTGTAGTGATACCACAAATATTTTGAGCCATCTGCAGAGTATGTATTATTGGCTAAACAGTCAATTTATCAAATCACTATATTTCAAGATTGTGGAGTCAATATACTCTGGCTTTCTGACAGAGAGTGGGAGTAGGACGAGGAGAGTAAATATTCCCCTTAGTAAGCACTAAGAGACATGATTACAGATACACATGGAAATACAGAACACTAGAAACAAGCAACCAATTAAAGCCCTTATATCTCTCTGTTTCTTATCTCTATCTCAATTCTTATCTTACAAAACCTTTGAAGAGAAAAGACCATTCTAAAGGCAGTAAGTGGAGTTTGAGGTAGATAACTGATTATAAAGCCACCAAAGGCACCTGGGGCTCTCAGAAGTAAGGATATAATTTAGAAGTTGATAATCTACCTCTGAGTCCTTCAGCCACAAAACTCTCCATATTGCTCTAGGTGATCTAGAGATACTGGCAGCAAGATCGTCACCTCAGTTCAGACCTCCACAAAATTGCCTTCTTCCTTCTGGAGAAGAGAGTCTTGCAACAGCAACATACAGCACAGTATGGAGCTGTACACAGACACTTGGCCTTTCGGTAGCAGCCAACACGTTAGGCTAGTCAGCCTAGAGTACTCAACTGAATTTGATAAAATGAACTGATAGTGCAAGTCCTACTTTCACCAAAAGAAAGAACTTCAGTAATTTAGGCCAGTGCTTACTATATTAATTTTTAACGCTCGCTGGCTAAAGGCCAGGTAGATACCTACAGCAACCACAGACACAAAACTTATTTGTACCAAAATGCTTCACTTCTTTAAATCTGGCTCTAAAATTACAGTACAATAAAACAAGGCACAGCGATGTGTCGAACTGCAACAATAATTTCCCTAAAACCAGAATTGGCTACACACTCTCCATTCCTGGCTTGCATAAACACCTCTTCTTCAGATGATTTAATGTACCATTCAACAAGTCATTGCAGGCCTCTATGAATTTGTGTGTATTTCAGGCAGCGGCTGTTAGGAAGCCACACAGGTCTACATGTAAATCACACAGCTGCAGACTTCCTGGGAGAAATTAACACAGGTCAGACCAAGATACTCCTTGTTTTAAAGGAAGGAAAGAAATTTAAAGCTAGGAACTACACTTTGTTAAAGTAATGCTGTAGACTTGGTGCATTTTCTTTAACTGAGTAGGTAAAGTTCACAGACCAGCTTCAGTTAAGGAAATTGACTGGAAATAGTGGTGTCTCCATTTATTCTTTTTTCAACATGCAGCCTCAGGATGGAGTAAAAATGCCTTGTTCAAAACTACATTTTAATTAAAACAAGACAAAGGGGAAGAGATTTTTATGTATGAATAAAAATGTTAAAGACAGCAACACACCTGTCTGATCCCAATTCCAATTAGGTTTGACTAAGTTTGAATTTGAGGGCTAGATTTGGGTTAAAGTGCAGAGGTTTAAAAAACTCTTTCAAACTCATGTAAATTTAGTCACCTCAAAGAACAAGTTTTACCTGTTCTCTGAAGACTTCTGGCTTTCTGGATGAAAATCTGAACTTGGCCTCTCTGAAAAAAGAAGTGTGTTATGGAATTGAAACAAAAATCTTAATGCTAAATCCAGGCACTTAAATGCTTAAAAGCTGAAATGCTACTCAAAGCTGGTCATGAAATTCTAGCAACCTTTGACTATCTGCTAGTTCACAGCAATAAAAAAAATTACAGATACAAGTTCCCCAGAATAAACAAACAGTTTAAGTGTGAAGAAAACTAATGAGCCAGAATGCTCTTGAAAAAGAAGGATGTGTGTTGCAGAGAATTGGTGTATGCCAAAACTTCTAAACTGGCATTTATAAACTTCAAATGCATTTTTATGAAACTGAAATTTTCATGGAGACATCTAAAATCTCTACTGTCCTGTTGCTTCTCTCTCCCTGTAATATTGCCTGTATCTTCTGAGCACAACACCTAGACCTTGTCTTAGTTTAGCTTTAATGAGCATTAAAATAAACCAATTCTTCTGTGTTTCAGTTTGAAACTGGAACTCACTGAAACTGCTGAATTCAGCTGCATTCATCTGCCTTTAATTAAGATTGCTGCAAGTGTAGGTATTCCCAAACTGTCCAAAACATGACTTGCTGAGGAAATCAAGTAACCAGCATCAGAGACACTAATTGGAAATTATTTTATTCATTAGGAAGATAGGAGAGAAAATAAATGTGGCAGAGAGATGGCTCGGATGACAGAGAAAAGCAGTACCCAGGCAAACTCCGGTGGGACAGTGCTGCAGGGGATCCCTTGGGAGAGGTGGGGGTGGCGAGAGCCGGAGCTGTGGCCAAGCGTCTCCTTTCCTCCCGTGTCAGGGAGACACCACTTTGTACATTTCTGAGAACGAACGGGAGAGCACCAAAGGTTAACCCGGTGTCACAACACGATATACAGCACCTTGAGTGCTGTCCATCTCTGCAGGTCGGGGGGCTAACGGGGAAGAGGCTGTCAAAAGCCTGGGCACTTTCAGTTATTCATAACCCCTTCTCTCAAGTATATAAATGTACTGAAAAAGATGCAAATACATTTTTAGTCATCTTCACACTGCATGCAAATACATATATAAAAATACACACACAGACACACACACGACGCCTCTTTGGAAGCCATAAAAATGGATAAGCCTTTCTTAGCTCTGCTCCAGAGCCTTCTGGAATTACATCGATCCTACCCACGTGCACTCGGAGAGGATGCCGTCAGAACGGAGACCAGTCAACCCACAGCACACCACCGGGCAAGCAGGAAACAAAACTGGGTCCTCGCTCCAGAGTGCCTGTAACTAAAATACAGAATGCAAAGAGCTAAAGGAAAACTAAAGCCTCACAGATACTTTAAAAAAAATAAACAGGTGTCCTGTTCCAGAACTTCTACTTTTAATCTGCAAAATGGAAACTTTTGATGGACATCAGGCTGCATGTCCCTGGAATGAAATATGGATCTATAGCTTTTATGAAAGTAAAGTATTTCAAAGAGGGCATGAAGGAGAAAAGACATTTTAAATATAATACCTCTCTCAGGAGGAATCTCTCTGTGTCAGTTCATGACACTGCAGACTTTGATGCTGCTTTGACAAATATTTTCTCTAAGGTGAACTATAAGTTGCTTTAGTTTTACCATATTTTTTTCAGTTTTAGTTTATGTAGGAATTGCACTGAAATGACAACCTCTACTCCCTCCACTCATTCAGAGATTGGAGAATAAAGACTATTTATTTTTATTAAACTGCAACCACTTCTTATTAAGGTTATCCAGGCCATTAGCTCATGACAAAATATCTTGTTCGATCTAATTTTAATTCTGACCTGCAAGAAAGAGCAGAAGTAAATAAGATACACTTGAAAGAGCAGCGTAAGTTGTATTTCTTAATTTCCTTTAAAGAAAAAAAAAAAAAACCCAAAGAAAAAAAACACCAGTTATTTGTCATTCTGACAAACTAATGAAAGATACCATGATATTTACTCTTTATTCTTCCAATTTTGGAGTGGCCTACAATTTTCAAGATGTTGTTTTAAAATTTTGTCTCAAGTTCTTGGCTTAAAATTTTTTGTGAAAGGCAAGCTATCTCTTCATTCCACATTGCTTTGCAGTCTCAAAATAGTCATCTAACATGAAAACACAGTCAGAGCTGTAACAAGCAGAGCTGCCAAGATAACAGCAAGAAAATCCATTCTCTACTTTTACCTCGGTTCTAAGATATATAGTACACCATTTTAAAATATTTTGTTTTAAACTGGATATTTAAAATCTAGATTGAGAAAAGGATAAAACAGGTGATAGTATCTGTGCCACCTGAAGACCCTCATGGCCCACAGCCACAGTTCAGAATTTTTTTCTCCTTTAATGCATTAGGTTAGGAGGAGAAATTATTTCCCTGTTCAGCCAACTCAATCACTCCATTTTCACTTCATGCACAATTCTTATGGTCTGCCATCTCTATCTCTTCCAGTTTTCTCCTTCCATTCAACTGCTGTCATTCCTTGAAGCACAACGTAATGGCAACTTACACAGCGGTATCAGAGAATGCTTTACTTCTTTGCTCTTGCTGTGTTTAACAAGGAATACTTGTCTTTTTCTATGCATACGTTTGGCCTTTTCTGTAAAAGGATTGCAACTCTTCAAGGCTCCATCTGAGCTGTGAAATTTTCTCCAAAAGTCCCCTAAAAACCCGTATGTGTAATTGTACCTTCCACTATTTTAATGCTTTCTAAGACCTGAAAGCATGTGATTTCCATTTTAATGGAAAACTTAAATCTTTTTTCCCAATTATGTAAGACTATGGTTCCTGGTCCCTTTATTAAGAGTTTATAGTCATGAAGTTTTACCAACAGGAAAAGTTGTCAGCGGTCAAGGCTGAAATATATTCATTTACACCTCAAACAGCAGTTGATATATAGAAAGGAAAGATCCCCCAGTTCTGGACCCAAAGTGCTTTTAGCATTCTTAGAGGATGGGTGTAGAGCAGAAACAAGTTTATATAGTTTCAGTAAACCAAATGAAAAAAAACCTTTGAGACATCTCTCCAAAATAGTCTATTAGATATATTCTGATTTATCATAACCTGGTATAAGTGGAGATTAGTATCTTTTTCTTTAAGTTCACAAAGAAAGGTAAAAGAAAGCAAGCACAGCTAAGAAGGTCAAAAAGTAAAAGCAAACTACACTGTTTCCAGCACCATAAAAGAAAGTATTTGGTTCAGAATAGCAGTATTTCACAAAAAGTCTTTTGTAGATTAATTTCTTTGCCAAACCTCTGTTCAGCACAGGGCTGCAGGGGATCATTTTCAGCTCCAGCCTCATTTTCTCAGACTTGCAATTTGTGTATTCAATTTGAGGGCCAAGAATTTGGTATCCACCAGTTAAAGAAACTAAGACTATAACAATGCTAACAAGAATGTCTAAAGCAAACTCTACCTCTGCCCTCCCCAATGCAGCATCAGTCTTCACAGAAGGGTGTCAAAGAGCTGTTGAAATTAAGGCCACCAAACCAGTGACAGTTTCTTCAAGTGTTATTCTTTCTGTAGTGTTCATCAAAGACCATTACATAGCTTTGCACCCCATTTGTAGACAGAAAACTTGACTGCACAGATATCACTGTATCAAACCAGGTGGTATTAATGAGACAGTAACTGATGATAATCTGTGTTGTGATGTTTAAATAATAAGAATCAATTAGCCATATAATTAAGGATGCTGAGGACAAAACTGATATCCCAGACCACTTGTGAAGCAGTTATCACAGTAATATGGCTTAAAATAAATGATCAAATTCTAGTTTTAGACGTTTTCCTGTCATAGAAGATGGATGAAGCTTGACACAGTTACAAATAATAGATCTTCTTAAACATGATTAAATGTCTAAGAGTAAAGAAGTAAAACTAGCTTGTTTGAAGAAATGTCACATTTTGATGCAATTATGATCCAGTTGTCTACTTGGTATGTAAAGCTTACTGGTTGCTTCATTTGAGGAAAGAAATAAAGAGATGTAGGGATCAACAGTGGAGCTGGTTGGTAAATCTTAGACTTCTTCCTCAGGAAAATATTTATTCATCAAAAAACTCCTAAAATGAGAGAATAATAAACGGAATTCAATGCTATTGTCAGTGTAACTGGGGCAGGGAGGAGAAAGGAAGCTTAAAAGTTAACAAGAACATTTGAACATTTTCAAAATAAAACCCAAAATCCTGTATTTCAAACAAGAAAGGACTTCTTAGCTAATATTAAGACAGTCAAAATTAAAAATCATAAGGAAGAAAAACATTTTTGTTTCCTACACGGGAATATGTTTGACTGCGGGTCTCAGATCAGGGTGTCTTTTTTCTTACTCCTCCTCCCCTACATCAGGAAAAATACTGTGCTAGGAAAGTAACAATTATCCTTCATGGGTCTGTTGAAGTGAACAGCATTGTATTCATATAATAAATAGCGTTGACAAAATGAGAGCCAAGACTTTTATTCGCTCAGCAGTTCAGCTGGGAGATGGATTTCCTAGCAGAACTTTAGACTGCCTATCTCCACATGATTAAACAGGAGGCTGCTGGTGGTAAATTTGAGTATTCAAGCATATTTAAAGGAAGGGGAGACTAGAAGGAGATAAGCAGCATCCACCAGAAGATGGTAGTTCACAGTATTAAATGATACTGTAATTCTAATCCCTGGACATACCCAGGGATCTGGATGAGTTGCCATACACGTTGTTAAGCATAGACTGTAACTCCAATCTTATCCCTTGGTTGTGAGCTCTTCTTATCCAGCTCCCTGTCCTCCTCACACACCCCAGTTCAGTAAATAGCATTGTATGACATACTATAGATTTTCCTTTTATTGCCTACGTAAAAGCAAGGAACAAGGGATCAGTGATTCATATTTTAGGAGGAGATATCAAGACGTGTGGCAAGAGTTGATCTTTCATATTCCTGTAAAGTACTGATTATTTAATGAGCATCTAAATGGACATGTTTATTTACTGTTATGTTAATGATATGATCACAAATATTTCTGATACCTTTCTTATACTCTGTTCCCATTCTACCCCAAAGAGTTGGTTTTAAATAGGAAATCATGGAAAATAAACTTTAGACTTTACTCTGGTCACTGCTTTTGGACTCTGCTCAGTTTGAGCCAGCAAGAAACTTCCACACACGTTAGTCCTGTACGCTGTACACCATACTTCAATACAAAAGTAAAAGTTTTAACCCTACTATGTTTAGCCTTCTACATGAGCCACATTAAAACAGAAAAATCTTTTTTAGATATATTAATGAAGTGAATAATGCTCTCATTTTCAAATCTAACTCTTACCCCTTCTTGAATTTTGAATGCCTTCCGAATGACTCCTGACCTCAAGTTACTCTCTGTGTTCCTCTTGAATCACAAGTTTTAAGTATTGTATTCCCTAAACCTTGCCCTTTCTGTTCTGAGCAATATTTTATCATTGGGTTGATTTAAAGTCAAATTCATAACATTTATGTTAGGACATTGAAAATTATTGAAACAGGAGAATATTTTTAAACTAAATAATACAACTATTTTTAAAATTTCAACTAATGGTAGCATGATTTCTTTATATGTTGCTTAAAAGCAATTTTATTTGGGACAGAGAAGCATTCAGATCATCAAAACCTAGAGTGAATGATTTACAGTCCTAAAGTAGTCTATCACTGATAGTTATGAACTTTTATGCACAACATCTTATATCTGTGGTGAAACTAGGTCCAAATCACCATCCTAAGCTGATACCCTACCCAGGAAGAATGGATGATAGGCTTAGTTACATCAAAAACATGCCAGACCTTCCCTACAGTGGTACACTTCTTTTCTTTTACAAGTAGGATTTGAAAGGCGGAACCCTAAATCTGCTTTAAAATAATTATAAAAATATTAATGCAATCATAAGGTAACTGGTAATCAAAACATATCCCAGAATGCTGACACAACATTTTTTCATTCTAATGGACAGCTAGAGGATTTTTCTTTAAAATACTCAAAACTTTAGACAAAAGCGAAATAAGTTTTCACCTCAAGAAGATTAGTTAAGGGCACATCAAGCCTTTATACGCTGTGAAAGATAAAAATAATTGCTACCAGAGAACAACTGCTGTTAGTCATGGGTATAAAAAATGCTGGCCTGACATCTTTGAAAACTGAAACTATCAGCTTATCCATAAGAAACTCACAACAGGGGCAGGAGCAATGTAAAAATTCAGATCTCTTCACAATCATTATGACTAATTCTGATCAAGAAGGATTATCTTGTGCTTACATTTGTAGAATTCTGTGATGTGCAGATTTTCACAAAAAAAACCCTAAAATATAAATATTGCACTTACAGCTGTTCATGTTAAATATGTCTAACTATCAATTTATTTAGGAATGGGAACAGGATATAGATACACCCACTTCCATGCATATAAGCAATGGTAACATAATGACTAACCCCAGCTTCATTTGTTCTTTGAAGAACTCGTTGAACCTTTCCATATCAGTTTCTTCATTTGCAATTGCATGTTTTTGCAGTTATTGGCATACAGAAAAGTCTATCACTCTTTCAAGTGTATGAGTTCTTAAAGAATTTGAGTGCACATGATATGGCCAGTTGGGAAAGGAGGGGTAGGAGAGAAGGAAAAAGAGGGTTATGATAGTGCTTCTCCCTGAGGACTTCTGCAGTTTATGTTTGGGGGGGGGGTTTACACATTTTTTCTATGTAAATTTAACTTTTTAGCAATTTTATTTCCATTTAAATCAAAATTAATAAGATTTCACTAATTTTATAATTTAAATTTTAAATTACATTTATTTTTTATAAGGAGGGCAAGACAGTAAAGAGGGGCACTTAGAAACATCAATATGCAGCTTTCTCTCTCTCCCTAGACTCAAGACCATAACCAGCTACATTTTCATGAAAGGAGGGGTATGTTCAGAGTTACCCAGGAAGACTCGGGAAATAAACAGTTGTTCATGTGTCTTCTGTCAATGTACAAGTCAAATCACTGCCAAGTCCTCCTCTTTCCCGTCACGGATTAACGGCCTCTGGGCAGCTGCCTGGGGAAGAACAAAGGATATGCCCATGTCACTGTTTGAAGCATTTGGTAGTAATTCCACATCACTGGTATCTACTGGTGACAACAGAGGAAACCAATAGCTGCTGGCTCTGTTGCTGAATCAGACCCAGCGTTGCAGCCAAAAAGCCAATATTGTCAAGATCCAAGATGAGTATATTAAGTAGATGCATTAGCTTAGCTTCTGGAGTTGCTTTTGCTCAGCCTGCATAAAAACTGGCCTGGGAACAGTAGATCACCTCTGAAAAGTCTCTTGTCATATGAACTGTAAGTACATTGAGCTATTAAAAATCCCCTTTTAAAGGTCGCAGTGACCCTTTGATACTAAAGTTTCATTGCATACGAATGGAAATTTTTCTCACCTTCCTCCACCCATCTTACTCCACCATCTTACCCCATCCCTTTCTCTAACAAAATTTCCTTTTTCATCTCTTCTCAGTTCAGCAGCAGTCGACATCATAAAAGATAGATGTAGAAACCTGCAGAAGAATACTCTAACCTTTCATGCTGATAGAGGAGACCTTTTAAAGGTTTGGCTGCAGCCTTTAGACTCTACCAATAGAGACTTGTGCTATCATCTTTACCGACAGATAATGAATTTCAAGTATCCAAACATCTGTACTGAACAAATCTTGTTTTGTTGTCAAAAGGGACACCGGGAGACCACCTCTAACTCCTACATACTGATCTTCCATCTGAAGAATTTACAAGGTTCTGCAGAAACCATATTCAATTACAGGAACCAAAACTTTTTTAAAAATTATTGCAGCAGTGTCAAAGGCAAACTGGAAGTTCTTTAAAACACAAGACTCTTCTTCTGACACACAAAGTAGCTTCAAGAAAATCCTGTCTCAGACCTCATTTAATGCATTTTACATTACTTTCACCACCTTAGTGGCATGCACTCAGGTCATTGAAGTACTCCTGATTTCTTTCCTGTTCTACTTCATTTTGTTGCATCTCCTCAGCCGTGCAGGCTTTTGTGGCATATAATTCAAACACATCTCTTAAGCTGGTCAGTAGGCCTTTATGTTGAAATCAGCAAGGAAGTGGCAGGGTTTATTATTTTTATGTTACTGCTATACAAACACATTTCTGCATCATCATGGGCTATTGAATTGAATTTCAATGTTGATCCAAGCAGCATCACTCCATTGAAGTTAATATGATAGCTTATAAAAGTAGAAAATTATTCAGAGTTTGATAGGCCTCAGAACGAAACTGGTGAGAAAATCATGTGGCAGCACAACTTGCGAGGCAGACAGTGTGTTTAAGTTTCACTTTTGCATAGAAAAAAGAGCAAATGCCAATTTTGAAGTTCAAAGGATTGGCACTGTAGACAGGAACAGTTGAGTTCACCATCATTGCTTTTCAAATATTATGTATGCACAGGAGGAGAGAAAGGATTTCTTTGTAAAAAAATTGGGATACTATAACACACACACATGCAGTTGGAGGAGGGAATTTTTAGAGAGTAGATCAAAGACACTAATCTACATCTTGTTTATGACAGCATAAAAAAAATCCATTCATGCTCCCATCAGTTACATACTACCAATTTAACTTTCCTATAATAATCAGGGCTATATTAATCTGATATTGAGCATTTTGGTGTCAATACTAGAACTCTACATTTCCAGTGTTTTATATAACTGAAAGACACAAGCATCTCTTACCAAATATCTTTCAAGGGAAAAAGAAAGAGGTCTATAACATAACAGACTGGATAGGTTTTATAGTAATGTCTTTTCTTCTTGTCTCTTAATTTTGTACAAGAATTTAATAGTTTCTCACCATCCCTCCCTAATAACAAAAATCTCTTTGTTATAATTACAGGTTTATTGTGTCCTTAAACAATGAAACACCTTGGGTAGAATTTGACATTGCATAATGATTTTCAGCCTTATTTCAAACAAAACCCAAGTAGGCAATAAATCCAATGTTTATGAAATCTAGGATGTGTCAGAGAAATACGTGCCATTAAATGAGACTGCTCAGTATCAGTTTATCTTGGTATTGCTTAAGGAATATCATATGTGAAGCATAAAGCTGAGCTCCATCCCTCTGCTGCAAATTCCCTCTGACTGGGGTGGGAAAGAAATGGAAGCAGCATCTACAAGAATGTGCCTATGCCACTTTTATCTCTGAATCATTGCTTTCTTCCTTCAGTTCAACTACCCAAGTTATAGCAGAATAATTTTGTACAGTTTGTGCAATACTGAAAAGCTTTTTTTTCTCTCATTTGCATGTCTTTTGGCCACTTTTTTCAGCTCATGAAGTCAGAACATTATCATAGTTTTGAGCTTCTCAGCAGTAAGGAGAAAAAAAACATAATATGATCTTCTCTGTTGGGAGAGAAAGGAGGTAGAGGGAACAGATGCAGCAGCAAAATGTAAAATAGTTGCTTTAGGGCGATACCTTTCTGGCTTTGCTAGGGAAAGACCTCATACAAATAAAGTGATTTGCTCACACTATAGATCATTCATAAAAAACAGAACTTCTCTAGCAACAGCCCACTTGAGGAAGGGCTGCTTTTGAAGACACTCATTGTTCATACATCAGAGTCTTCCACAAGTAGGAAAACCAAAAAGAAAGTACATGCAACTGCTTCTTATGCTTTCTTGATGCACGCGAAAAACTAAACCAACGGGTTGCACTGAGGTCTAAATAAGCCAGCTACAGGACACCCACAGCTGCAGCAACAGCACAGAGACGTGTTGCAAGTTGGTAACAACTGTGGGAAAATCCATCTAGCAGAGGCTGAAATTTCATTCTTGCACAGCAAAGGAAGGGGAAGAAAAACTCTGGTCAATTATCACTTCGAAGTGAATACAGGAGCAACTGTATTTCCTTACAAGATGTGTATTTAGAACAGATGTTGTTCAATCCAAAGCTCATGTATCAGCATGGGTAACAGGTCAATTTTATCTTCAATTTTTAAGCATCTAGAGTTTGCTGTAATGTAATAGTGATGAGAGATGCAGTACCACCAGCTGTAGAGCAGAAAAGGCTGAAATATTTCTCTTAAAACATCAAACAAATAGAAATTGTTCACATCACAATTGGTCTGCATTTTATTAGCACAATGAAACTACAGGTTACTTGTAACACTAATCACCATGCGAAAATAAATGCTCTTTTATGGCTAGCTAGTGTGTTTCTTTATCCCATTTCTACGTGACTACATAGTAACCTCCTGAGATTCAAATTTATATGTTCCTTAAAGCAAGTTTTTGCTGGTTTTTTCAAAGTAGGAATATATTGCTTTTTAATATAGGAAAGGGCAGTGTGTTCTGCCAAGTCTTTCTAAGATTATCATCAGTGCATTTTCTGGAGAGACTGATCTGCTAAGAGTATTCTCTGCTATTGGATCAGTATAGTCTTCTGACCCTTAAGACCACGACTGGCATCCAAGGGAAGTGAACATATTGCCTCCAAAACTCTTATATTCCAATGTGCGTGAAGTAAACAAATCCTGAAGAAATAGTTATGCCAACACTTAGTTACACTGCAAAATTTAATTTTGTCTCATTTAAATATGACTAAAGAAATGAAATAGCTTCCAGAGCTGATTCGTCACAAGTTTCTTCTTTATGTGGTGGCTTAGGAACTCTGAGGCATAAAAGTACCCTCTGTGAATCCATGAGAAACATCTTTCCACCACCACCTCCTCACAACAAAACAGCAGAAACCAAAAAGACACAGAAACACCCAGAGGAAATCCTTACTTGGAACCACTTCCTTTTCAAGTAGTATTTGTTATGGGTTATTGGTCATTTTCTAGACCTATGTAGCAGAATACGAGGTGTTTAATAAATAAATCTTGCATACTTTGAAGCAAGTGTGCTTCCCTTCTTGTGAATAGTGTTTTGTAACCGCACTGTCATGAAATATTTTAAAGAACATGTTGCAAAATTTTTGAATGCATTTTAATATCATGTATTTATAAGCTTTAGCAATTACAAGAGAAATGTAAACTATTCTGCATACGTTACAACCAGGGAGAAGTTATTTTGCTCACTGGGAGAAGAATGAAGAAAAAAAAGACTTTTGCCTCTTTCATTTTAAACTTTGTTTCCGTGATACAAGTACTATCATAATAGAAGCATTTAATGGCACTATTAACTCAACCACCTAAAACCAGAATGTATATTAATTACATTTGTTATACTTAATTGAACATAATCATCTAACCTAACAATTCCTTGTACACTAATTAATAAAACAGCATGTCTTCTGGATCAGAAATGCATTAATTTATTTCTTTCAAAGGTAAGATATTTAGGGGACAGATAAAATTCATAACTTTCATCATTACTATATTTGGACAGACTGTTAACTTTTGTAATCACAGTGACTGTTCAGGGCAATAGATCTCTTTCTTAAGTGAAATTGAAATTTCATGCAAATTTTGCATATCTAATATGTTGGGGTTGTTTTTTTTTTCCTCCTTTGTGACATTTGAAGAGAAAGACATGAATCAGCAAGGTTATTTCCATAAAACGTTGCAAAGAGTCACAAAAAAAGTCTAAAAAGTGTCATCTATATTATGAGCAATCTTCAATAACTCTACATTTTTATATAGTGGTGTTCAAGTATACAATGTCATCTCCTTAAGCAGGTAAAAGTAAAGCCTGGACAGATCAGAGGGACCATCCCCAAAAATGCATAAACTACTTTCTCTTCCAGCAGCAAACTCATGATATCTCATGAATTGATCACTTGGGCTGGATCACTAAAATAGTCACTTATTTGCCTTTGTTTCAGGGTGCAAAATGGCCAGAGGGGAAAAAAAAAAGGAAAGCTTCATGTCTAAATTAATATGCACAGTGAATAAAGCAGTCTACAGCCCTGCACCTGAAAATCCCCACGTGACCATTGTTTAGTTTGAAAGAAACCCTAACTGTAACTGTGTCTTAGCCTTTGATAGTAAAAGGTCTTAGGCACCTGCAGTTTGGGTTTTTTTTTACATCCAGCCAAAAGTGCATCCACCAGGAGGGACACAGCTGAGCAAAAGCAAGGAATGCTTTCATCCTGACATTGTAGAATCAAGATTATCCTCTGCTAGAGGAGACAGAAATAAAGATGATCCTCAGCCTGGGAAGTCATCCTAAAAACTGAACAACGGCCGTCTCTAAGATAAAATTATTCCCTAACCCTCTTATTATAGCTATTATAATATCTAATAATAATTAAAGAAGCAATAGGCTAGAGGGAGAAAGCTCTAACCACTTTGTCATTTGGTAGCTATGTATATCTGCATTCTAAAGCACGCATTTCATATTGAATAAATAATTTCAATAATATTAATAAAGTAATCTTTAAAGAAGGAAATGAAGGAACCAGGCCTATACTTAATAATCAGGACACTTCCCGGGAAGGGAGAGTAATGTGCATTTGGCCCAATTAATCTTTGATGTTGCTTCACTGTTCATAACAAAATTAAATTCAAGAGCTAGAAAATACCACAGACTAAGTCAGCAAAATAGTTTAGAAGGCAAAAACAAAAACAAACAAACAAAAAATAGCAAGCTCCCATCATGAAGAAATTTGCACCTTGATTTCACATCCTACATAAGTGTACTAACCAGTGAGCTATGTTTGGTGAACAAAACAGGGGAAAGGGTGGCAAAGAGGAAGGGGAGCATATGCTTGCATTCCTAACTTGTGATCCATTAAAGAAACAAAATAAAATGAGAAGAAACAGATTAGGTATCAATATTCAGAAAATAACTCTGTTTTGTCAATCACAGGGTGAAAGCGCATCCCCCAAAAGAACCAAGAAAGGGGTCTAAATTTTAGTTTCACAGGAGTTTAAAGACCCATTCCCACTCTCACCACCTCCCTCGGGGAAGTTCTGCAATACATTGTCTATATGACACGTACTGTCCCAGTATGGCAACTAGAGACGTCCCACTTTTCACATATACCATATAAGAAGTCTAGATGCTTAACACAGTTCCAAATCTTGCATTGGAAACTGACTGCCTAAAGTGGTAGCTATTAAAAATGTACCAGAAAATAACCTTTCCACAACTACTACTGTCCCCTGAAATTATTCAGCATGCTTTCTGAACTTTAAGGGGCTTAAGTGGTTTGTTTGAGAGACACTATTTCTGCACACAACTATCAAATGCACTTTTCTTTGTTTCAGTATATTCAGTATGACTCAAGCTCTCTCACTGGAAAGTTAGACAAGCAAACCATCTGAATGAATAAATAAGTCCACATGGTTTCATAAAAACTATATTAGTACAAAATAGTAGGATCAGTCATGGCAGAGGCAGGAACAAAGTTCAGTGGTGGTGTTTCCCAGCTCTGAATTAGTTTAGTCAATTACATACCCTTTGAAGATTTTTTTTTTAAAAAAAAAACTTCTTCCTTAACAAGAGTGACTGAGCACAAGTTGCATTTTATTCACATCCAGATAATGAAAAGATTGGTATTAGCATCATTTCAAAAAACCTCATCTGTTCCAACTTCCTTTAAGTTCCAACAACGCATTTGAAGTGAACAAACTGCTGTATTGTGTAACTCATCCAATACGCTAATATGCTACGTCCCTCTCGGAAAAATATAGTGGTGTTCTCATGAATCTCCCCCCATCCTTCTCCCCCTTTTCTCCCTCAAGCTGTTTCATTAGCAGATCTTTTCAGGCCTCTCTCTTCACAGCCTCTGTCTCTTTGAACAAGTAAATGGTGGGAATCGTGTTACCAAACTTCACCTAGGCTCTCCATGAGAATCTTTGAACTGTATGTGTACTAAATACCTGCTCTTACATACAGTAGAAATGGATAGAACACAAACCAGCTTTGATTCCCTCTCCTAAATTTACAGAAAGCACACACATACGTATGTGTAAACAGCCATACTCACCTCTTGGGAATTTATCTACATAAACTTGATTTCAGATCAGCCACATATGACCCTCGTTCCCTCCTCTCCCACTCCTAAACACAGAGAGTTTGTGAGTTTCTGACCAAGATAAAATTTGAATCTCCTACTGTTTGAACTAGAAATCTTGCAGAGACAGCATATCAATTTTCAGGATATACCAGATCCAAATTATAGCCTATTCTGAACTCTGATCCCTATTTTGGATCCTAATGTCATTTTCTTAGTTTGTAATTAGCAATATTATTTTAGTGCCTTATTAATAACTAGTGCCACAAACTAAATTACCATAGTTTCAATCAAATCATCTTTTGGATCCAGTAAAACAAACAGTGTAGAACACACACATTTCCTACCTACAGACAGGTATGTCATAGCACGCAATTTTTAATTTCATAGGCATAAACAGATCAAGTTTGACTACCCGGTTATTAAGTAAGTGATTATACCTATTAATGAATTAAGCAACTTTTGAAAAAAAATCATAAGTAGCACACATGAATCACTGGTTGAGGAGCTCCTGCCCTTTCCCAGGAGGCGTGCTGCAAGTCACACCCAGCCCCGCGTCTGTTCTGTCTTGCCTCTGCAGCGCAAGCCTTCGGGCGAAGCCTCTCTATCTTTTGACACTCGTAACTGCACGACACTTCACGATCTGCAGCCTTACACAATATGAATATTGCGAACCTCTTCCTGCAAGCGATTTCAATGTCGGTTGGGTTTTATTAAAAACATTAAGTCCTGTTAACTAGCCTCAGCTGAGGCGCTGGATCTCAGTAGTGCAACAGGATTTCTTTATGAGGAATGCAAGGCTGGAGGTATATTCCTGTCCTGAAAAACTTTAACATCCTTGTGATTCCAACAGTTCAATGTCAACAGGAATTATTATTACCCAGTTTTGTTTCTGTCATTTTTTTATTTTTGAGCAAAGCATTATCTTCCTTAGAAAGTGGTTAGAGCAGAGAGAAAAATGCAGTTAAATTTTAGTTTCTTTAGAAATGGTTGTGGAAATCAAAGTTACCAGGTAGACTTGAGGATGGTGTGGGCTGTATTTGCTGTGGAGAAGAACAGAACTGGGATATGTTGAAACTAGCTTAGCTGGTTACAAATGTAAATGTAAGGCATGGTTATTGTATGCACTCTGAAACCAAAGAAAAAGTTTAATTTAGTGCTGAGGACCTGAGAGTGGAAAAACTTGTTTCCCAGCATTGTTCCTCAGAAGCCCAGAGGAAAATTTTAAAATGTAACTCAAATCAGTTTTGCTTCCTGTCACCCCCCTTAAACAAACAAAACACTCTCAAGGCTGACTCATCTTATTTAATAGCGCTCTTTAAAAGACATTTGCTATTAGAGTTTGGCATCATTAATTTCTCTGGAGCGCGCTGTCAGCATGTGAGCAAGTACAAATGCGGAACTCATGCATGTGTGTTACATGGTATAGAGATCGCCTTTAGCATTTCTCCATTTCTGACAAGGAGGAAAGTAATTATCAAACTAGTTGATGCAGAAGCCTGAGGCTATAGTAACTAGTTAACGCAATTTAAATTTTGCTGGTTTTGCCAATATGTAGTTGGTTTATTTTTTAATGATTAATCTCCCTGTTTTTTTTAAACTGACTGTCAGCCTGGAAGTATTATATCAGAATTCCCTTTATGTAACAAAATGCCACCAAAAAAAGAAAAAAAAAATCATTGACAGTTCCAGTTTTTCTTCTCTCTGAAAAAAGTCATTACTCTGAAAAAAGTATTCTTAAATGGAGCTCAATTAAAGAAAAAAATTGCACATGGATTCAAAAGCATGCTCTGAACCCATAACCAATTTTTGTATTCCTTCCTTTTCCTCTTTCTTTTTTCACATAGCCAGGGGAGAAGAGCCAGTGCCCGCTATGACCTGCAGTCAGGCTGCAGCAGCAACAGGAGGTGCTGCCCCAGGAGAGCTTCCCGACCACCCCTGGTTTCCCTGCCAGGAGGAGAAGGCAGGGGTGACCCCCGGGCACTGGAGCCCCAGCTCTGCCCCAGCGCAGGAGGCTGCTGCTCTCACCCTGGAGTCCGCAGTCCGACACCCAGCCCAAAAGGCATAGGAAGGGAGGGACAGCGTGGGGGTCCTCTCCCACTGCCTGGCACGTCCCCACTTGATTCTTCTCCTTCCTGAAGGAAGGACGGGCACAGCCTCCCCCCCGCACTGCCCTGAAGGGCAGGAGGTTAAGCAGGTGCTTTTTTTCCCTCTAATTCAATTCCTTTAATTTCTCTTTTCCCTCTTGAAATCTCTTTATCTTGCAGGCTTATGTCACATTACCCCCCATCTATCTTCTCTTTCCAGCTGAGAAGCTCTGCTTTTCCCCACTTGGTTGTTCCTCAAACAGAAACTATCCCATAGCTTTACAGTTTATTGCTGTCCTTCTCTGAACCTATTCCAGACGTACTATAGCCTTTTCGAAACGACAGGAACAGCGCTACATACGGTATTCAATGAGATGCAGGCAAAACAGGGATTAATACATGATGTTCTGTTTTGTTCTCTGTTCCTTTCCCAACAGCCCCTAACACTCTGCTTTCTTTTTGGATTATTACTGAGCTGAGGTTTTCACGGAACTATTTATCATAAGCTCCAAAACTCACTCCTTAGCGATAATGAGGCTTCAACCTCAGCAACAGAATAAGCACGCAGAGCAAGGACAGCAGCAGGGCAGTGGAGGGAAATCTTTAAAGACATACTTTGAGAGCTATACCCCAGGGCTGGCTTCTCAGTTTATGGAAGTTTATATTAAGAATTCAAAATTTGTTTTCATTCTCTGTGACCACAAAAGCAGGACTTAAGCAACTGTCAGCAAAAAAAAAAGGAGGAGTAATGAAGCAAGTCAAAGAAAAATAAGAATACAACATCAAGAGTGACTAACGCAGCACGGAATGGTTCAGAAACCGGTGAAACCTGAAGGCTCCTGTGTCTCCCACATCCCAGGCGAGCGCTGCTCCTCATCCCTGCAAAGGGCATCTGATACCGAGGAGCTACTGCTGAACCAGAGCTGCTGCCAAACAGTCCCTGCAACAGCTCTCTTAGGCAAGCAAAGCCACCAGCGCACCTCTATAGTGCTTTGTGGGCTACTCCGCTCCCTCTGTCCATGCGCTGGGCTTGGATGCAAGCCAGCAGGACTCCCAAAATCTGGATAGTGATAGCTAGGGAATTGCTTCGCTTGAGCTTTAAAGGCTTCCTCTCAGCAAGATTTATGATCTCTGCACACCACCATGCTAACTGCAGTGACATAGCTGCCTATTCATAGTTCCCCAGAGGACAAGAAATGTGCTGAAGTCTGCTAGCAGAAGACCATAAAGACAGACCATGAGGACATGTACATCTTTTTTAAATGAGGACTGCTTGTTAGTGGACTGAGCAACTCTGGATGCTAGCCCCCACTTGCTCTTTGCCTTTGGGCAAATCAGCTAGCATCTTTCCTGGCTTAAATTAGCTATAAGCACAGGGATGAGATAAAGAGTGACTCGTCTCCTCTCCTTCAGTGGTGGCTTAGCTACCAAAAAACTGCCGTAAGTCCCTTGAGGCACATGAGAATAGCAGTACACAAACCAGACCAAGCTACTTGTTATGAGATGCTGTTAACACTCCAAAAAATCTTATGCAAGAATAAAGCACTTGAAGAGTGCAGGGAAATTGCAAATCTAGCTTCTACTTTTTGAGAAAGATTATTTACACTCATGGGAGCATGCATCTTGCACAGTCAGTGTTGAATAGCCAAATAACATCACCGAGGGAACACCCCAGATTTGACACTTGTGATGCTTTCTGCTGTGAAAGGCAGATAATCTTCCTCCAATCCTTTCCAGGGGCACCAAGTGTAACAGGAGTCCTTTTGAAGAAGTTACGTAGCTAAAAGTGTAAGAGATTACACTTTCTTGTTCTTTTGGTCACCAAGAAAGCTGTCACATAATGCAAGACTGCTCAGATCGAAGTGGAAGAGGAGTCCATTCTGGAGTGACAACGTTCATCGCTACGGCAGATACTGCTGAGTCAGGAGGATGATGTATAAAGAGAGACTTCATAAATTCACTGAGCAACAAAGAAAACTGATAAAGCTTTCGGGACAATGCCACACTGGAAGATTATTAAATTTTTTCCTATAAACAAAGACAGGCTGTGTTTACCATCAGATCAACTACTTGCATCTAAATCTGATGGATTTCAGTTGACAACAGTGAATAAATACCCTGTTCAAGTGTTATCTGTGTTATCACCAGCTTGCTTTGTCACTTTCTAAAGTTTTGTAGCCATTGAAGCTGGTTGATAAACAGTTGCCCATCAATAAAGATCACCCCTTAACTTCTAGGTTTGTCTCAGCAAATGCCAACTTTTTCTAAAGCACTTCATCAAATTTTAAAATGTGCTCATTAATTCAGGACTTCCCAAATTACCAGCTTATCTTAATTCACTATATAAGATACTTGTCAGGTGTTCAGAAGAAAGATTGACACCAACAAATCCTGAGGGGGGTGGAGGGATGGGCAGCATGGGCAGGGTGGGGGGAATTCAAGACAACTTGAAGACTGTCTTACTAATGAATCCTCAGCTGAATATTCAACCAACCACCTCATGCCAGAAAATGGCATGGGTGTATCCAGAATCTGACACAAAAACAATCATGTAACACATAAGCATTATCTGATGCATTCATTTTTCTTGGATTTTGGAGAGAAGATGACAGACAAGATTATCTTCCTTTCAGGTCGTTGACAGACTTCAGGACGAACAATAGAGGAAGCTAGAAACCATTATTTGAAAAGAAACCAGTATTATTAAACAGAAGAATCGAAGGCAAGATGAAGGTCTTGATACTGTATTTCATGACCATTTAGCCAGGTGGAAATCTATACCCAATTAATGGAACTACAAAGATTTTCTACTTGTTAGGGAAGCACAAAACATGAGGCAGTTTCATGTTTTCTAGCGCATGGGGTAATTTAGCTCACATACTTTGCTATTGCTTTGTCGCCAAACCAGCACCAAAACTTGTTATTTCTGCTGTGACAAATGATCAAGCGTAGATACTAATTCAGTTCCACATCACATTTGATAAGGTTGACAGCTTCAGAAGGGGGAAAATCTGTAACTGCTTATTTGGCCAGATTGTTATGAAATGATGTGGGCATTTGCTGCACAGCGGGGGATGGCTTTTATTGGAGAGGAGCTCAGCGGACAGGAAAGCTGTGTGTTGAAACTGCAGATCCTGAGTTTCAATCCTGTTTTCTAGTGCAGGTCATACTGAGACAGATCTCTCTTTGTAACTTGTTCCACACTGTTGGAACTGCTATTGCAAGTCTATTTGCTCACATACATTATTAATATCAGCCTCGTGTGTCATCCCCCTTCTAACCTTCAGTCCAGCTATTTGAATTTCATTAGGCTATAACTAGAGTCAGTGGAAACTCGGTGCTGAAGACAGACAAATTGCAACAATTCTCTTACCTCATTATTAAAGATTTATATTACAGCATAAGATACAAAGTTTACAGACTTTGTGTTTTTAAATGGGGAAAAAAACAAAATGTTCTTCTCTGGTGAGGACAAAGTGTAGTGCTCCTCAAACACTATTTTCTTACATTATTTTAGAATACCTTGTAAAATTGGTCCATTCCTTCAGAAGGCTGTGGTTGCAAAGACACATAGTTTTCCCAATACAAAAGCATTGCTTTGGGACACATTCCAACAGCAAGAATCCAGAGTAACACAGGGGTTTTCGAGAAACACAGAGGATGAAGGGTATATAGAATGTCCAGCCTAGGTGACCACTTCTTGTTCTTTTCTTCTTCCAAGAAGCTTGAGAGATGCATGATCAGAGACACTCTACAGTGTGCAGTAGCAGAACGTAGAGCATTTCCTCCAATGGAAAAAAGCCATGCCAACTTTCTTTACTTTTTTTTTTTTAAAGTTTCAAAACAATGTCTCAGCCATTGCTCAAAAAATTCTTCAAAAAATAGGCTCAGCTTCAGGTTAGCATTTTAGAAACTTTTTTTCATGTTAAAAAAAGCTTTGTGCACAGGTAGGGTGGTTCCATACTCGCAGCCACACAAGCAACCAAGGTCCACAAAAGATCTTTTTGGTTCAGAACCTGTTTTTCTCTTTCCATACTTTCACCCTCTAAAACCCTAAACCCTCTACCACCATCATCCTTATTTGACACTAGTAAATTACATCATTAAAGTTTTTGACAAACATCCCTGGATATTAGGAAAAACAGAGTGGTTAGTCTTTCTGTTAATCATAAGCCCCCTTTATATTTGGTTTTAATGACACAGTAATTCTCCTGCAGCTTTCTTAGTGGCTGTTTGCTTTCCCTTTTATCATTCACATTCATGTACTGTCTGGTGCACTAGCTGTCCTTGACATTCCCTTATTAGGTTTACAAATAATCATTAATTTGTTTTGTGTTCTGCCTCCTGTTTCAGTGATATATAGGCATGTCATTACCTTTCTAAAGCATATTCATTATTTTTTTTCTTCAAAAAAAGCCCACTGCTTTTCACGCAGGGTTCGAGGCAATTTGCATGATACACACGGAATGGTATATACTGTTTAGTGCATCTTCACCTAAGCTTATGTTATCTATTCTTTAGATTTCATAATTAGTGGACTTGTGATCTGAAGTCTCTTTCACTGTTTGATTGCTCTTTCTCTTGATCGGTTTGAAAGGCATTGCACTATAGTGAATAGAATATTAAACTCGGCCTCAGGCCTGATTGTTACTCTTCATTTTGTCCCAGGCCTTTGCATTACGCCATCTCCATTTTCCTCCCACCACAGAGGAAGCAAGATATTCTTAAATATAGGTTTGTGCCAGGTTCTTTTGTTGGGGGGGGCTCTTGTTTGGGGTTGGGTTTTTTTTAAGGAGGGACAATCTCTTATTCTGGTTTTGTATAGTACCTGACACAGAGCTAGAGAATTAGTTGAGGCCTATAGGCACTAAAGCCTAAGGCCTTCTTTCTTCTGTTTCCGCTTTATTCCATAGGCTATTTCTATTAGTTTAGCTCAAGTTTTGAGGAAAAGTTCTTTGATATAAAGAGGTTGCACCACTTTGTGGTTTGAGCTGCGTTTATACCAGTGAATGCAGCATTAGTAACAACAGTAATTTTATCGAAGCTTTGCAACATACTAGAAAATGCTAATAGTGATTTGATACATCAGATGTCCTTGAAATTATCTGTTAAGTTTAAAGTCATCCTCAGACTCGTGTCTCTTCTATCCTGAGAAGCTAGCTCAGGACAGCTTGCTTAGAATCTCAGCACTCCGCTGTGGCTGACTTTATCGAGGGGGCATTTACTGGCAAGCTGTCTGAAATTTAAAGCCCTAAAAGACAAACATGAATCTTTTTTTCCCCAGCAGTTTTGGTAACCTAGTTTACATAGTACTGTTGTTCTTATTGCTAAAAAAAAAAAACCACACAGACATTCTGGATAATAAACTTGTTCAAAATATACTATTAATTAAAATATTAAAACCACACCAAACCAGTTCAAAATTTCACTCATATTTCTGATATTTAGATGTTATATTTCCAAAATTAACCTAAGTTTAATAACCAAATAGAAAGCTATGACATGATTGTCTCCTTAAGTTGCCAAGAAGGTCTTGAAGTAGTATGGTAAGAAGAACAAAGTAATGAGCCTGTAGCCATTCTCAGCAGAGTTTGAAGATTTAAGAAACTCTAGAATCAAAGACCCATTTGTTCATAGTATCAGTTGGATTTGTAGTTATAAAAGAGAACTAAAAAGGCACAAATGTGATTTGCGGGACTGGTGGAGCCCATCCCCTTCTGGAAGAAGATACCACCATATGTTTTCTGTGGCTGACAACTGAAATGTTATTACGGAATTACTGAATAGTTTAAGAGGGCCCATGGAAAAAACATGAGAATTTTTAACAGAAAGTGGTGTAGGGGACAGCTTATCCAAAGTTGGGTCCCACAAAAGCCTGCAAATGTCAGCCTCATTAAATAATCCCATTGAAGTTTGTACAATATTAGAGGCCACATGTCACAGAGTTATCCACAGATATTAGAAAAGCCATCCTGAAGAACAAAGGACACCAACCAGAACTAAATAATTTTGGCTGCACTCTCAGAAACGAGTCCAGCATGTTATTTAATACATAGTGCAGCCCAGGTGATGCTGGTTTATCAGCTTGATGCTGGAATTGAACACATAATTATCCAGTTCACCTTTTATGATAGGTCTGTTCACAATAGATGCTGTCACTACGCTGGAAATAAGACCAGCACTAAGACTTTTCTTTTTTTTTTTTAAGTTTCTATTATGAAGAGAAACTGAGAGACCAAGATACAAGGCAGATCACCCTCTCAGTGACTTTAAAACAGAAGAAGTTGGATGACTCCAAGAAAGGCATGTTAAAGAGAAAACAATTAGAGCAAGACTAATCTGATTTATACTGGAGAACCAGTATGAATCCAGATCTCAAATGTTCTGCATTAAAGAAAACAGTAGCAAAAATCAGTTGTCATATGTGTTGCATTTTTTCTCATGCACACTAAGCTAGTACTAAAAAAAGTGATGTGCCTTGTTATGTTAGTAGAACCCCATAATCAGTGATTTATTCAAAGAAATCATTAGACTTTATATTCAAAAAAAGGAATTATCTGTCCTATGATTGTAGCTCTGTGCATTTACCTGATCCGTGCTGAATATCTTATTCCTCTTCATATTACTTTGTAAGGAGCCATCCTTTATTTTGCTCTGAACCTTGTGTCAACATCTGCACATGTGTAAACCAAGTGTAAAACGCAATCATGTCAAAAGTGATAGTGTTTCCCACCCACTCTGTGAGAAGGATTATGGCGTGTTTAAGGCTGTTGGGGAATCTGGTCCAGAGTGTCTTGTGGTAGCCTTTTCCAACACAGTCCAATTAAAGTGAGTCCTGTGCTGTCCTCCGTGTGATGTTCTAAAACTGTAAGGTCAAAATTAGGGACCTCAGAGTTGAATTAAATTTATTTTTTATGTGCGTTTCAATCACTAACACAGTGGAGATGAATAAATGGCAACTTTCATTTCTTCCCAGAAACAAATTATTGAAAAGGGTTAATTATTGCAGTTTCTTGGAAGTAATGTCTTACAGTGACAGATTTCTTTCCCCCCCATATACTGTATTTGTACAAACAACAAGAACATGCAGCAGCATGTAGGATATTCCCAGCATTTTACTAGGGAATTATATTTGCAATATATTTTTCAGCATTTTCCTAATAGGTCTCTGTATTTAGGGGTTCATAACTCCAGTGAAATTTTGATTTCAACTGGAACTTGGCAAACAGATTCTCCACTCAAGAGATCTTTTTCATGTGAGTCTCAAAAAAAAAAAGCTATTAAACGGGAACAAATATGCATAGCTTATTGCAGAAGTGACATTAAAACTGAAAAGAAACTATATTCATCATATCAGTTTATATGCCAATGGGAATACTATAAGCTTTAGAACTGGAAAGCTTTTCTTAAGAAGAAATAACAGCTATACAGAAAGCATACTTCATCCTTCCTGAAAGAGGAAATTATTAGTGTAAGATTTGAGAAGAATAGAAGACCTTTTTGAGTGGTAAATTATCACATACCCATTCCTTTCCTTGAGTTAGCCAGGTAATAACTATCTGTACCTATGTTCATGTTGGGAATATCTGAAATAAATTGCATGCATGTGAGAGATAATCAAGAATTATGTAGGTATATTCGATGAAAATTTGAAGTGAGGTCTAAAAGATAGAATCAATCCACAGAAGATTCATGAACAGAAAAACAAATTTTCACTCATTAAATAGGTTTTTCTATACATTCCAAAAAGGTGATTTACAAAACAAGATACAGTAGCACTGTGCATTAGCAGAATTAAAACCTGTTGTTCAGTAGGACTAACACAAAAAGGAAAATAGAAGTCAACACATAACAAGTTTCAGCTGCTTTAAAAAAATGTTCTAGTTTATCCAGCAAAATTTGACTGTCACAATGCAGTCAGTGTCAAAAAACAAATGACTTGAGCTTCCCCACAGCGTTTCAATGGAATCAAAATCTATTAACTGCCTGCACATCAATATTCTTTTGCAACGACCACTTTAAATCTCAAGGCTAAAGACACACTCTCAAATGAAGTACACCATCAAGTATCAAATAATTTAAAAGGTCATGAAGGAAGTTATGCTCGAGTAGTGTTGTAACAAATAAGCAAACCAAACAAGCAATAGCTCACCCACTTCCCCTTTCTGCCTCACTCCATCCCTCCTTCCACACACCAGGGTTTGGAACTTCAAATCATAAAAGCTGTCATGTGTTTATTAAGGTCATGAACATACAACACCTGAATGATCTTAATATCCTTGGTACAACTCCTGAACTATATAAACCAGCCACACTCGTCTTTTTAAGAGTATCAATAGTACACATTTTATAACACACGTATAACTTTGAGAGTGGCAATATTTGCACCCTCCCTAAATGTTTTAGAGGGGAAAAAAAAGTGGAATTCAAACCTCTTCCATATTCATGTATTTACATCACATTTTACTGAAGAAGACCTCAAACATCATACCCTAGACTACTTACGTATCAGAATTCTCTAAGTATAACCTATAGCAGCTTTGAGAATCTAATTCAGACAGGCTTTCATGCATGACTAACATTAATCAACTTATAAATCTTGATGTAGAAGTTTAGCTTAAGAAAAACACAGTAATTTAATCAGTGTTGTACACTGCAGTTATATTTTGTTCATCACTACCCATAATACTGTATCATTAAGCACGTTTAATTCCACATAAAGCAGTCAAGCAGCGACGCTAAAGCCTTCCTCAGACATCATTTAACCCAGCAAGACTCAGGCACCACTGAAAAAAGCATGCAATTCAAGAACACGGATAAATCCAAAGATAGCACGAGTTTGGAAATATTTCATGTCTCAATGACCAAACGCAACAAGCTTGTATTAATAACAAAATTCTGTCACTGATAATACTAATTATTCATAGCAAGACATACTCTGTAAAAGGACAGCGATCTTTTGAGGTATATATTACTGTGTTAAATACATAAATCCAATATAAATACAGGCTAATTTATCCCTCCATTACCCCCCTTTAAGTTCCAGTGGAATTTCTACAGCAAAATGTGGATGCAAGACAGTGAATGACTTCACCCCAGCCTGGGAAAGTCTCTCTCCTCCACTGTCTTCTTCTGAAGTAATCAAACAGGCGTCCTTCAGCCTCAGCAGAGGATGTAAATGATGTTTACTGCTCTGTCCCTCACAGGTCACTTAATCTTATCTGTCCTCAATCAAAAAGAGTGCAATGGGGAGGTCAAAAAACTACACATCCCACACATGCTCTTAATCTGCAGCTTGTTATTTTAGATTTCCATGAACCCTGAGGGTTCATCTTTCAAAATGTGAAATGAGAACTACGCAGCGTCTACCCTATGAGGTAAGAGAATTACTGAGGAAATCCTTATTTTCTTATGACGCCAAGAGTTACAGACCATCGTTCTCACATAGCAACAGAAACCCTTTGAAACCGAACCCTCCATCGTCCAGCAACAATACAGGAAAGCGCAATTCATCTCTGAAGCAGCCTATCAATTGTCACTGAGCAGTGACAGCAGAGAAAATGCTTTCCTGTGGAGTCCTGAGTCATCGGCCTGAACTTCTGCCACGTTCTTGCATTAGGCATTTGCCCGCTGAGTGGTTATTTGCCAACACAGCAAGAGATAAACATGTTAGCCATGGGGAGAACAGAAGGGGGGAAAAGAACCAATAAAACAGACACAAAAACGTGGGGAAATAGTATAAAATCTTGTAAATATCAGAGACAAGGAGTGGAAATAATCCTCGCCCCAGCATGCATAAAACACGAGAGGTTCTGTAACATGCTCCTTCTAGGGACTCCTCTGAGGATTCAGAAGCACTTGCTTACATCTGGTACTTCAGTGTTTATACCTCTATTTTCACATGCTTTTTGACCCAGCAATTTTTGCTTGTTTGCTGTTTTCTTACAACTTCAAGCATCAAGTGATAAAACCCTGAATTAGCTGTTCAGATCACCAACTAAACTGAACTATTTCATATCAACGGAACTCAATTATTCTGTTTTAATTAACCACAAAAAGATCTAACCCGTTAGAAATAAAGAGTTCTCTTTCATCTTCCAAGCAAGTAACAGAATATAAACATCAATTAATTCTGAAATGCTGGTTAAAAATGAAACTTCCCAGATGTTTTGTTATTTCAGTATGTGTAGATGCCTATCGGAATAACCAGCATTCCTGCAAGAACTTCTCCCCCCCATTTCATTAATAATGAAGTCATGAATACAGTAGACAAAATGGACCACAATGACAAAACAAACACTTCCAAAAGCCTGTTGATCAAGCGATATCAAAGAAGCAGTGTTGTCAGGGCAAAAGGTAAAAGATCGCATGGGACGAAAAGATTGGGGCTAAAATAAATGGATAGTTTCTACCTTGGCAAAAGTTTAACAAGGAAGGTACTGCAAAAGCCTACGCATTGGTTTGTCAAACCCTTTTTTCCAGTTTTTTTTCCTTGTAGCCATCAGTGCTATCTCAGGTGTGACTACATGGTCTATGCAGTCATTCCAGAGCTCAGCCTGATCTGGCTAGCAGAGGCTGTGGGCACGTTGGCGTTATCTGACAGCCTACAGATTTTAGACTAAACTCTGTGTACAATTACGTAATGGTCTGATTTATAGTCCATTATGGAATTTACAATATAGTCCCACAGAGAACCTACAGACAGGAAGAATAATGCACTTTTTCCTTTGTGAGTGAAATCTAATTATATGTTCAAATCTCCAAACATTTGAACTGCAATTTAAAAGAGAAGAAAGTGAATTAGAAAGCAAAGATGATAAGAATTAAACAGTTGTGAATGTCTGTAGTATGGCTTGGCAATGACTGTTTTACTTAAATCATACATATTCAAAACAACTCTCTTCACAGGTTAACATTTTCCTTGCTCACCAACAAGTAACAGCCCAGTTCACTATGGCAATATCTACTGTTCCTTAAATGGGAGCTTACAAAATATGCTGACAGCCTCCAACTTAATTGAAACTTGTACAGTCAGTGAAAGGTAGAGAGAGGAGATAGACACAATACCGAGGATGTAATTTTATTCAGTTTAATGCTATCAATGTGAGCCATCATTCAAAAGTCAAGAAAGAGTCTTCATGGATTCAGAAGACAAATATTGAGCAGTTCCCTCCCTTTTGGGGGGTTAATATCATTCACAAAACTATATTCTTATCAGATAGTAAAATGCTTTCAAATTCATTCTCCTCTTAAAAAAAAAAAAAAAAGATTGCTATCTGCCATTGATAAAAAAAAGAACAGAATTCCAGTTTCACTCCTAAGATAAGTTCACCTCTATTTAGTGGCTAAATTTATTTGAAATAGAGATGGAACAAACACACCCATGGCAAACCACTGGAAAATGTAGTTTCAGACTCTAAATCCACCATCAAAACTAGAGGCCTTCCAAATGAACATGCCCTATATTGTGGTATGTGCAGATATCTGCGCTCTGGCATCATGGCCTCTGTATCAACTTTAGCTTTCATAAGCTCTGTAAATTAATTCTGAATGATTATTGAAACAATTCCACCACATTTTAGAGCTTAGCAAGTCTTTTAAATGCTTTTCAAATATGCATAACTAATCTATAATTTTATATTCTGGATCTGTGATCTTGTCATGAGCACATGCAACTGCACTGCAGAGAAATCATGATTCAGACGATCAGAACTCCTCCCACGTTTCTCCCATTATGTGAAGGACAGAAAATTATTTCACCTGCAAACCTTTCTTAAACTGGTTTTGTAAAATCTGTTATTTTTAAAAACTCAGCCTTTCAAGGCATGTTATCTGAAAAAAAAAGTGCTTTTTAAATTTCAATTGAGTTTCCAGTCTTCTTTGTATGGAAATATACTTGATGATATCAGTTGTGGATTAAGAAATAATACAGAAATTATGAAATTTTTAAAATCTTGTACTTTAAAGCCTCTTCCCCTCTTTACCATTTTTCATAGAGCAGTTTCATTGCATTACATGCCTAAGAAGGAAGGACTAGTGTCACACCTTTCACCAATTCCTGCTCATCTTTTGGGGTTTTTTTTGTTTGGTCTGTGGTTTTGTTTTGTTTTGTTTTTAAGAGATTTTCAGAGTACAAGTTCCTTCCTTATGTGACTTAGTGGCAGACTAGTTTTACGGAGAGGGAATGAAGGTCCTGTCCTTTTTGCCAAGACCAAACTCAAGGCCTTGTGTGAAGAAAACTGTTCATGCGATGCTTCCTTGGTGAGCAAGTAGGGACAGAAAGATTTTAGGCCCAGAGGGCCTTCCATGGAACATGCTCATTGCTAATTCCAATTACTTTATAGCTGAAGGACTGAAATAAAGGCAAGTAATTTGAATTTTACTCCTGAAAAAATATGTTTGTTGCTTCTACATTATAAGACAACACATTAGTTACACATCTAATCTGGGGATATAATTGGTCATCACCCAGCCATGAAATCAGTTCTGAGCATTAAGATCTGTTTCAAAGGACAACTTTTTTTGTTGAAAGATACTAACAAGTTGCTTGCACCAAAGGCATTACTGAGCATGCCACTGACTTTGAGAGAATGTATACAGAAGTGCAGGTACCTCTAGAAGAAAAAAAATCTTAAACAGTTAAATATTTCAGTAGTATGAAGGGTTTTGTCAATGTTTGTGTCATATTGCACATATTACTGGAAATACCCATGCCATCTGGAGAAGCATCAATTTAGGATTTCCTTATGATACATTTGCAAGATTTATTTTGGCATGTGGCACCTGGTTGATCTTTCCACCAGCGAATTAGTTCAGATCAGCATTTGTAGTGCTCTAGATCTCTTTAAGTGACATACCGTCCCCTCTTGACAGAAGCAACAGAGGAGCATGCTAGGCCTTGCTATCTTACCCTTTTCTTCTCTCCCAGGCATGTTGGAAGATGCAATGCTTATACTGTTGATATCACATACAGAGTACTGGGAGCTGCTTAGAGACACATGTGGAATTTGCTATAGGGCAGTGTAAGTTTTATACAGAAAGTCCAGCTAATGTTTTTGTTGCATCTTCCTCCACAACCTCTAAGGTGAGCAGTATTCAGCCTTTCTATCTATCTTACCTCCAATAACTCCCTTGCCTATACCCTCAGAGCTATTTCTCTAGAAAGCTGTACCTCCAAATTAGGCTTTGTTATATTAGGTAGCTATAATGAATATTTATGGTAAAATGTGTACCTATCTTAGCAAGTTTGGGCACGCTTTCCAGTTAATAATGCTTACACATTAAGGGCAGAGTCCATTATCACATTACTCTGGTTTTAGGCTTCCACTGTAATGTGTTGATGAATCACATATGCAGTACCTAGGGCTTGGTCAGCGTCATTCTGGGTCAGTCTCCTAATTAGAAACTGCATCTCTCTTCTTTCTAAACTTCGTATGAGAAACAAACAATATGACCTGCTAAAGACTTGGTTAATAACTTGCTGATCTTTCAAGTGCAAGGAATTTTAGTTATAGACAGTGGCAAAAAACACAACACTATTAGTAAAAAAATTTTTTTAAAGTTAATCTGCCACCAACTACACTACTTCTGTTTGTCTTGTATTGTCACCCTAGAGGCAAAAGCATAGATGTTTGTCTTATCAACCTAGACTCTGTATATAGAAATATATTTATTAGATATACAATAGAGTAGGTACCTAAAGAAGAATGATAAAACAAAAATAAATTTAACAAACCCACAATTAGGTATCCATCCAGAGATACCGAACTGGAAAGGCAAGAGGGTTATGTCCAAGATTTTGCCTCTCCCGTGAAGGACACCTAGACACTTGATCAGGGGCTGAAGAAATGCCTCCATCCTCTCACGATCCAGACTATAGAAGTACCCCTCGAGGGCAGATGATTGGAAATATACTTTTTCCTTTTTTAAAACCAATCAGAAGTTTTCTTCTAACTGTCATATGTAGTAGTGTTCTTTGACCAAGGGACTCAAACACTCAGCTTTCCAGTGCATACCTTTAAACTATGATAGGACTCAAAAAAAACCCCATAATAACAAAACTATATACTTCTGTTAACATTAATCCATTAATTATTGGAAGACACAAGCAAAATCCAGTACAAATATATCCCCAGCAAGGTTAGCTGGACCAGAAAGATAAAAAGTAATGGGTATAGCAGTAGCTCAGCAACAGAAATACTCAAGCAGACAGTGTGAAGTGTTGATACTGAGTGTCTTCACCACGTTAAACTGAGCACATCAGACAGGTCGTATACTCGGATAATGGAAAAAACACAGCTGTGAGACTCCTTAAGCTAAAATCCACATTTTCTACTTCTTAGATGTCTTACATGGAATGTAAGTATCCTCCTCCTTTAGCAAGGCTTCACAAAAGGTTTTCTAAATCTAGTTCATTAATAGTAACTACATCAGTGCATGCAAAGAACATGGTGAACGGCTTACTGCATCATTCAAACCATTTTCAGATCACAGTAAAATGTGTGAGGGAGCTAGATGCTCAAATAGTTAGGCCAAACAAGTTTAAGATGTAGAAGCTGAGCTTCAAAGCACTCAGGTCAGAAAAAGAAGAGTGCTTAACAAGGTTAAACACATCAGGTTTAGGGACTGTGCAGCAGAGTGTTTTTAAATTGCAATTATTTCCAAGTCAAAATCACCTTCATCTACATCTACTTTAGAAGAAGGGAAATGTGTTTTGATTAGTTGTTTTAACTCCAGCTGTAAGCCTAAGCAATACATTCTCTTAGTTCTTGAGAGGGCAGCTATTTACAGGATAGCAAGGGATTTTGTTTCTGTAATACATGTTTTCAGGTTGTTTGTGTACATTCATGAGCTGCTTTTTATGCCCATTTGAAGTAGTATTAAGTGCTTCAAAAATATTAGACATTTATGTACAAAAACAAGCCTTAATGCAAGATGATTTCTCCAAAGAGAACTCTGTAATAGAAGGCCATTCACTTAAAAACAAAAATGGTAAATTGTATATCTGTCTACTCCTTTCTGATGGTGTTAATAATAGAGTATGAATAGAGAAAAAGCAAAGCACATGTACAGTTTAATATACAAAGAAATGTATTTTTTTAATGAAAATTTTTAGTAGCTCCTCATTTCAGGTACATGCACGTTCCACTTACTCATCTAATCCTGTAGTGATTATTTTCTAGAATACATTTTACAGCCTTTGAAGAAGCCGAATAATTTAAAAAACTGGGAAGCAACTATTATAGCATAACTTGCCATAAAGTTTGAAATTTGTCAGCAAATCAGGTCTACATCTACAGTAATATTGTATAACAGATTATAGAGGGAAGGCTCATTAGATTTTTATCATTTGAAGACCTAATATGGAATCAGTAAGTACCTAGTTGGGAAACAAAAAACATACAGTAATTAATGTACTATAGTATGCATGCATTGATTTTTACATGGACTATATTTTAGCGGTAATAATGTCTGGCACCAGACTACAAATCAATAGGAGACACTATTGTGCTGTTGGTTTAAAAAAAAAAAAAAAGGAAAACAATTTTTTGTTTAACTGGTACCATCAGAGTTCCACATACAAATTTTGCTATTGTAATGCTTGCTGTTCTTTTAAACAAGATTCTCATTCCAAACTTATTTTGCCAAATAAACACCTAGTCTTTGTACTAGTTCTGGTCTTCTCAGAAGAAACATGCTATCAAATTTAGAAAAACACCAAAACACTAACATCAGATGGAAATGGGACTAAGTCTTCTGCATGTGAATATTCTTGAGAATTTGCGTTTGCCATCACAGTTCAAACACCATAATGTTATGCTTTGCTTCCCTTCATTGTGTTCTCTTAGAATTGTTAAGCAAGTTTCAGACTAATATGTGAACAGAAGATGAGCAAGAGACACTGGATGAGTTTCCTGAAAAGGTGTTACTGAATACTAAGAACAGAAAAGGGAGGAGCAAGCATGTCTGTACTCCACCAAAATCCCTAGGAGAGCGACCAACGCTTTCATGAGATCCAAAAGTGTTTCTTTATATTATGGCTGGGAAAATTCAGAATTTCAAACACAGTTGTAATCCAAAAGTTACTAATTGTCAAAGAAAAATAAAGGTTAATTCTGAAGGTTCGATATCTTGTTTAACTCTTGGAAGGCCCCCAGGCTGAAGGGAACACGGTGGGTAACATAACATCAGGGAACAACTTCTGTCTTTGCTAGCTGTTCTTTGGTAACTGTGCAGGTGTAGACCTGTAACCTTGCACAAAGGTTCCAATCACCCCACAATAGAGGGGGATAAGTTAAGGGCCGACTCCAAAAAAGCTGTACTGGAGCAAGCGGCAGGCAAGTGACCCAGGATGGAGGCTATGGGGGCCAAACAAAAAAGCCTGTGTGTCCAGACCTGTGCAGTCATTTCATGAGCTTGCTTTCATAGACGTAAAAAAATTAAAAAAAAAAAAAAAAAATCACAGTTTGTAGGATGTAACTTCACAGAACCCCATGAAAATGACAGAAGGAAAGAAAATATTACACTAGCAAGAAGTTGTAAGGAATATCGAAATCCAAGGACAGCTATGGTACATATGAAGGATATTGTGTCTTATGTAAGAAATTATTTTACTTAAGACTTTAGGTCAGAACAGCCTCCAGAACAGTATAGCCAATATTATGGCATGCTAAAAATTATCCAGGCAGAAAAAAGAATACTCAATTAAGATTCCCATTACTGATAACACAGCCCATTTTAAAAAAGAAGGCCTGAAAAAAGGAAAATAGCCTTAATTTAAGGAAAAAAGATCAGTCTAAGCAATCTCTTTCTCCCAAGCACCTACAGTTCTTTTACTTCCAAGGCAATACCAGGCCTGCTTCCACTGTCTTTTCCTATTAGTAATACACAGCAGAGAAAAGCTAGCATGGGTAACAAAATCTATTGTCATTACCATTTGACTTAGCACACACAGTTAAGCTGATGGAAGTAATACGTTTTCCACTTTTTATACTGTGGCTGGTATTTCAGTATTTTTAGAAGAAAACAAATGGGATTATTATGTATGTTTATAGTATGAGGAAAATAATCTAAAAATTAAATTAGCACAATAACCTTTAAGAGAAAGTATGTGTGCAACCTCTATAAAGGTTGCTGCTAATACACAGGAAAAAAGCGTTATTTATTCTAGGATGTCTTTAGATTAGCCAGCTGGTTCTCTTACATACCAAAAGATTAGAGTTTAAAGGCTATTAGGGACCTACAGATCCCATTTCTCTCAGCAGGTGTTACAAACACAGTTTGGGGGGGGGAGCAAAGAGCTCCTATGATCTCACCTTACAATTCTTTTCTAAAACACATTGCCAATTTCAGAAATATCCAGCCAATATTTCCATAGAGAGTTGTGATTTAACTGTTTTACCATATAACAATAGACTTAAGCCCAGAAAGATACACTTAAGTTTGTTAAATCAGGAACCTAATATTAGGAAATACTCCTAATTTGAAATTCTACCTCCGAGTGAGGATTGAAAGCATTCAGCAACTCCCAGCATTTGACTTGCTATTTTTAGCCAGGAAAGTGTGTGATCTAGTGCAGCACCATTTGCTTTTTTAAATTGATTGCGCTGTCTTTTCACTGGTAATAAATATACTATCCTAACACCATTTACATAAAAATCTGGAACCAACACAGCATCAAGCTCAAATGCAGAACAGCAAATCTGTGTTTGAGTGACCTTTATGTATAATGTGCCCACAAAAACCTACTGACAAATAAAAGCTTTTTCAGGGCTGTCAGGTTTCACCAACACAAGTTTAGAAAGGATAAATCAAGATACAGCAGAAAAAGTAGTATATGGTGGAAAAATAAAACAAAACGGCACTCTTCGGAAGACAGGTTAGTTAAAGAGAATCCAGCATTACACTCGCTCTGATCTGCTGGGTTTAGTATTCAAGTGGTTGAGACACTGATCATTTACATTTCAAAGAAAAAACTGAAGCTTGCTGATGATCTTCCACAGAGTGTGGGTGAGACTGCCTAATTCCGCGTGACCCGTATCCATGGAAGTGGAGGAAGCACCTTCAGATCCCACCCTTCCAAGCATCATTCACGCAACTCGAGCCTCGTCTTTTTCATCCGAAGCAATCACATTTACCAATATAAAACCCGACTCAAGCATAAAGGTAAAGTGTTTCAAGATGACAAGGTCCTTGGTATACCACTTTCTAAGGGTATCAATACCTCTAGTGGAACTAAGTTTAGGAACTACATATAAACAATGGCAGGTTGTTCACCTGCAGATGAAGAAGTGAAGTGATTCAGCTAGCACGCATCTTGACTTCACTGAGTGATTTATTTTTTCCCCTTGCAGGTGCTATTAATGCAATGAAACCAGCACTCTAACTGCTGATGTTTGTCCATGTTGTTTTGAATTTGAATATATCTACAGCAGCAGATGTCAACATACCCCCTAACACTGCATAGCACTAAATTTTTCAGAGGAAGATCTGAGTGCCTAACTGCCAAATTTCACTATCTTAACACCCTGGGCGGAGGGGGGGTGGGGGGGGAACATGCTTTAGAACAGAAAACTTGTCTAATGGGCCCAAATCATTGTTGTCTGAAGAAAAAGGAGAACCACACACAAGAACAGCATTTAGTCCTTCTCTTTTTGTTGAACTTTAAATTGGGATCCAGTTTAGTGCACATTTGAGAGAAAAAAATTGTTTTGGTTTAGTTTCCTAGCAGGTTTCTCCCTTGCTCACTGCTTAAAAGCAGATCATATGAAATTAGGTCTCAAAGGTTTTCCAGGAGAATAAACAAGTGTGAGATGTTCTCTTTAGAAGCAGGGTTGCTTCTGTCAGATAATACACCATCGTGCTTCTATATGGGGATAAAGGAGGGCACCCATTTGTTTTCCTTCCTTTTACTCTAAAGGCATCAATTTATAATCTACAAATCTTAGATGGAGAACTTCTTTTCCTGCACTCTTAGAAATAATATATAAATAGATATGAACAGATAAGTAAATAGAAAGGAGAACACAACCTTTATTTCCTCCTTGGCAACTTAATATTTTCAAAGGAATGTCTTTGAGACTTTTCCTGCCACTAACAGCGTAAGACCAGACTTCTGCAACTTCAGAGTCCTATTAAAGCAAATTGGGCACAACAGTTATACCTGTTTTTTCCACTGCAATTTTAAGTTCCAGTCCTAAAACAGAGTGCAAGCGGGGTGTCTTATCTTCCCCAATTCAAAGAGTCCCTCAGTCAAAAATAGCCTTAGTGAACTCCATATCAACTTGATAGATAAAACAAGAGTATTTGCATTTATCCTGCCTCTTTCTCCAGCCTCACTGCATCTAAAAAAAGCAACTTGTGTCTGTCTGAAGGATCATTTGAACATAGTATTTAGTCATTATAGGTTTAAAAAAACAAAGATTTTTAAAAGTTAACATCTAAATATTTTGTTTTGATTCTTTGTGAGAGTAACAGAGACAATGTTCAATTTTTCCCCCCTTCACATCTCCCCCTTTTCTTTCACAAGAATATCCTATTTAGTTCCACTGTCTGAAAATGACCTTTTATTTCAACAGCTCTGTGGGCTCCACTACTTGCAGAAACAAACATTTTCTTCCTGGCACAACAGCAACTATTTTAATATTCTCTTCAGACTCTCTCTTCATTGCAATCCTAATAAACACATTCAGGTTTACGATGAAGAGAGATCCTACCAGACAAATGGCAGCAAGGTTACAAGCTCGAGCTGGTGACCTTCTGAAAGCTTGTTTTCCAGAGCTGCCTGATGGGGTGAACATTCCAGTGATGTTATTCATTGAAACAGGAACTCCAAATATTCCCCTTTTCTAAACAATGTCATTTTACCTTGACAACATATCATCACTGGCTTTCTTCTGTTCATCTCCTAGGTCAGGAAAGAAAGGTGAACAATTTATCACTCATGAATCCCTGATTTTAATGCAGATATTAACTGAAATTCAATTTTCATTGAATACGTATTTTGAATATTTATACACATACATATGCAGTAGCGTTAAGGCACAGAGCCTAAACATATCTGTCAGATCTGCTCTGAACTGGGATGGAGATATAGCATTCTTCAACTACAGTATAAAATACTAGTGACTTATACTTCACAAATTCCTGATTTTTCTAAAGCCTTTAAGCCATTTAACCATTAGAAAGCAAACAGCTTAACAGGATTTCCAGTTTTAGAATTCGTTTGACTTCAGCTTGCAAGAGTTAAAAAAGGGTTAGGTCACACAGGTTCCTTTATTCTGAATTCCACAAACCTGTAATGATTTGTCTGCTTTCTTTTCAGAAGGAGGATTTACAATTTGGATTATACCCCACAGAGCTATACACAAAGGTGTCCTTCCATGTGCTAATCTCCCTCTTTTGGCAGAGAGATTTCACCTCTAAGATACTCCCTGGATGACAGAGAGGGGCCCACCATTGCTTTGTCCCACACTGAGAAAGCTGATGCCATCACTTCAGATGTATATGGGTTTCTTATTTGGGTACTACTGCAATCCAAACTTAAAAGCCACCTCGTAAAACTTCGAGTATTCCTCTTTTCTACTTGAAAAGCAGACAGATTCAGTCCTTACCTTACGTCCTAAAAGGGCACCTTCGATTTGCCAGGAAAGATTCAGAAATTCAGCTTGCTTCAGCACAGAGAATTACAGGGTACAACCCCAAGCAAATTAATAACACACCAAGACCAGGAAAATAAGGTCACGGTGTCTTTGGCATGGTTTTGAATAGGACAGTCGCAGTTGGTCTAGATTCTTGTGTTAATACCTTTTTGAAGGCACACTTTTAATTAACCGCAGGAGAAAAGTGGATATGCCGGGTATGGAGAGCAAGCCTCATGTTCCTCCACTGTAAGTTAGAGAATTGAGCAGAGTTTAGTTTTAGAGTATCCTTTTCATATAGTTCCTTCCAGGCCACTGCAGGAAGCTGAACCTGGGATACAGAGCTGATTATAGAAGTAATATCTCCATCTATGTAGATGTCCGTGGTTTTCTATAGGTCTCCACTAAATCCACCAGTTACCACCAAGGAGTGTTGTCAAGCTCATCCTGCAACACGGGGGACTATCACAGAAGAACGAAGGAACACTTATCTACTTTGTCTTTCTCCAGATTATCCCAGAGATTTTACAATATAGCTCCATGTAATTCAGGTTTGTATTTGTATATCTCCTAGCAGGCAGGCATATATTTTCTGTTATATTCTGGTAAGTAACTGTAAGTATTCTAAATGGTGCTCTGCAATACCATATATTCATGTTATTAGTATATTTCTCAAAAAGAGGAAATTTTCTTTCCCCTTCAGTGTTAAAGTAATCTTTTGTTTACATCTTTTAAAATAACCAGCTGCTTCCTGGCAAGATCTAGTTTACACCTCAACGAGTACCACTATAAAGGTATTTCTTCAAAACATTAAAATTCAGTGCAGCTTTATTTGTTGGCACTGCTATAATCTTAAAACTACTTTTGTCAGTCTAACATAGCCCCTACACGTTGTCTTGAACTGATGCAGTGAGGACAATGCAGTACCTTTGCTTGCAGTGACATTTTGTATAAAGGAGTCTGCAACTGAGAAATGGGATCAAATTATACCCAGGACATTCCAACAACGCAGAGAGACTCTACAGATGAAGAGGTACAAGTGTCAGCATCTCAGAGGGTAAATCAGACCAGAAAGTTAGTAAAAAAGATCCTACAAAGTAAGTAACATGGCATACATGCAGAGATGTTCCTCAAGCAAAAAGGGTTAGGCGAGCTGCCTTAAGACCTGAGCTCTTCCCATGCAGATACTGTGTTCTCCAAATCACAGTCACTTAAAGACAACTAGAATTATAAATCCACTAATATTTTTAGTTCTGGTTTAGTACAAAAGTTTTCGTTTTCTTCCCCTATCAAAGTCAAGAGGGTTTAGTTGTCCAAAACCACGCAGTTTAGAGCCTTATGTGTGCATGGCTGAGAACAATCCTTCACAAAACAATCCTTTAACTTTAAAATTAAATTAGAAGTATTTAGTATAGTTCCAAGCAAACAACTCTTGCCAAGTGGCTGTCAGATCAGAATGCTGTGCAGTATACTTGACAGAAAAGCTAGTGTAGTAACAAGAAACCAACCCAAGATTTAGTACTGGAATAATTCAAACTCTGCCAAAAGCATCACACAGTAAGTGCACACTGTAACAGAGCTTTGGGGATTCTTACTCATGCATACCTAGACTCTCATAATTATAATCACGCACCCTATTGTTTCAGGTGCTCCTCAAATTTAGCTTTAAGAGTTATACTTAGGCTACCCTTAATAAAAAGTAAATACATATTTTAAAAGAGTGGGAAAATAACTAAAAATGTGGAAGAAAAAAAATCCGTCACCCCCAAATGCTTGGAACAATAGGACTGTAGAAGTATGATAGTCATACTACACAACTACTCTAATCTTCACAACATGGACATTTTTACAGATCCAAGTAGTTTTTCCATTTATAATTCAAGGGCTATCTAACACTACACTTAATCCACCTCCCTTTCCCACTTGCCCCCACCCCCCCACCAGAGTTGTGAACTAAAATACAGGCACACCATATCGGTGTGAAACCGGTTAAATTACCAGGATTAGTCATTCTGATGCATATTCTGTTTTGTAGAGCATCTGTATTAGGCAAATGCATTTATATTAATGCAAATGTCTTAGTTGAGACATACTATAAACTGAAAGAAAAATATAAACATTTCAATGATTAGAACCACAAAACATCTAAAGGTGAGACATTAAATGTAAGAGGACCGGAGCCGGAAGTCAAATTAGCTTAAGGGCTTAACTACACCCCTGGAATGAAATGGTATTCATGGTTGGAAATACAAAGCAGACTCTGACAAGTCTAATTAATGAATAGAATTCTTGTGTCTTTTACAATAGAGCTTTAAACCATTCCTACTCAGCAGGCCCCAAATGATTTCACTGGGGGGTACAGGGGCTATTGAGCTGAAATAGCAGCTGTTTTGCTCAGCTCGCCTCATGTCATACCAGAATCCCAGGGAGTTTTGTACCGCATGCTAGCATCCCCCTCGCTCCTCCCCTCCAAAAAGTAAACTTCATTATAATATCCAAGTGAAAAACTCAGGAACCAGTTCACATCTCTGCGCTCTGCTTAACAAACTTTCAAACATACTAGGATACGTTTCAGGGTCTACTTTCCCCTCCCTGATCTTGCCCAGCCATGCATCAGTGAGGTACAACCTTCACACATTCACAAATTCACGTGTTCATAACTACCAAAATGGAGGTCTATAAGGAAGTTGGTTTCACGTTTAGGTTTCCATACGCCTATCAAACATTTTCTGAACCCTGTAAAAAGTGCTAAACTAAGACAGGTCATCTAAAGTTTATTAAAGCATCTGTGCATTCCAGCATGGGGTTCACAATCTTGAATGCAACATTATTCAGCCAATTTAACAAGATCAGCCAGCCTGCTTTTTCCACTTTCTGTCATTTCTTCTTCTATAACAAGCTAGCTTGTAGCTAAGGGAAGCCAAGCTCCTTTAAAGCTTTATTCTTTCACAGCTAGTAAAGTACAGCAGTTACAATTGGGAGCTATCATGTCAGAAGCACAGTAGTTTCTCACGGGTCATTCAAAGTGTGCTACACAAACCAAAAACAAGAAAACAGAAAGGAGACCAGGAAGAAAGGAGACTAATTAACAGTCCTAAATTTTAGTTAAACTCTGTTCAACCTTCTGCTTCTCAGATCCAACTAGACAGCTAATAAGCCTCGCGGAATTCTGGCTCTTAATTAACACACAGTTATTTCTCCAGAAGGATTAGAAGTTTCACCAAATGCTCAAGAAGTCAGTTTCTACAGCTCAAATTAGATTACTGCCTACATTTAGGAGCAAGGGTTACTGCTCTATATTCTATTTGTAACAGACTATTTTTTTTTTAAATGCAATCACATCTCTAAAGGAGATAAAGAACGCCTGCATTTTCATTGCACGAAGCTTCCCTCTATGTGAGCGCATAACTTTCCTGGCCAATAATTCAGTCACTTGACATGAAAAGATAACAGCCATTAATGTAAGCATCCCAGTTATACATTAACTGTTTGAAAGCAGAACAATCTGTGAGCAACCACCTTCTTTCTGAAGGCTAATCCCACATTTCATAGGCCAAGGTCTGAGACTCTCTGCTCCCTAGCAAGGAGTTGATCATCATAAGCAAAAGGCTAAGCAAAGCAAAACCAGTTGCACCAGCAGCTTACACCACTAACTTCCACCAGTGTGAACAATGCATTGTAAATGGCACCCCTCCCAAGGTAGGCCACCTTCTTTGTTGGCAATTAGTCCTTCCTTAACTTCTGGCTAAACACATGCAGTCCATTTTAAACCCCTGCCTCAGTTTTGCAAGAGCAGCAGCAGGTGTGAGTTAAATCACAACACTGAAGCACCTGCCCTTAATGGGACAGTCCATCCTCAGACCTTTCTCTTACTTTTCCCCATCTACAGCTGTCTGCAAGCCAAAGCCAACTATCATAGTCTTATGGCCATACAGATTTCTTCCTTCAAAGAGTAAAAGAGCACGACCATCTCCTTTCCTCTAAACACACTAGTTTTCCTCTTGTCCTTCTGGCTGCAACTTTTCTTTGTCAAGAAAAGCAGCTCTGTGCTGCAAATAATATATTATCTCAATATATCACGTAGGGAACTAGAGTGCACTATGCTGGAAAGGCTTAGAAGACTGACGAATCAGGCCAGCTTTAAACTTTAAAACAAAACTGTACTAAGCTCACTCACTGGCAGCAACACGCTAATGGTTAGCCCTTACGCCTTGTTAATCATTTTTGCTACATGCAGAACTGTCAGCCTTTCACACCTCTGTCCTAAACCAGCTGCGACTGGCACGCAGCACCACAGAGCTGACAGGGCTTCTTCATTGCAGAGGTGAACATGATCAGGCCTGACTGACAGCTGCTCAGCTAGGAAAGCTGGGACTGAGACAGGCTTGCCTTCTCTGCCTTTCTTCCTCCTTGAGGTTTCTGTGCAACTTGCTTCCCCCCCACACCCCTCCAAAGGGGGGCTCAGCTGCTTCCAACAACACTTATCTCGGTTTTGCCACTCACCCCTGTGCATTTGGTAGGACACTCTGCACATTTATCTTGCAACTTTTGGTTATTTGGATGTTTCCTATGTGAAAATACACTCATCTTTATTGCCCCTTTGGTGGTCACATTGGTTGTATCTAGCGATGCCATCAGTGCTACAAAATACTCACATACTGGTTTTTGTTAACCATCTTAGCATGCTCTTATTTGGGTTCAAGGCAAGCTAACATTAATTACATCCTGATTAATGCACTTATAATTTGTAGGTGTCATAAACCTTTGCTTTAGCTACGCCTAGATATACAACTCCCAGGCTAAACAGGTGCTCTTCTACCTGTGGTAGTAAAGAATTACTTCTACAACTTGTGCTATATGTAACTTATCTTCATACTGGCAGAGAAAGTTTAATGCGATATGGGTAAAAGTGATAATAGGACCAGAGTACAAGGGGGGGGAAGAGATATTTATTTTTTTCCCCAGAATAAAGTTCAAAAAACCCTGAAGATATTTTTAAAAGCAATGTGTTATTTCTGATAATGCAATCTAGATAGAAGCAAGGATTGGTACTGTATCTACACTATTAATACTCAAGAGTTCTTCCTGCCCAGCACTGATGTGGTCTGCTATTTTGGAATATTACCCTCCTTGTTCCATCCACAGACTCATTCTTCAAATCCAAGAAATACAGTAATACAGTAATAATGATTTCTCTAGTATATTTTGTCTATGACTTACCTACTGTGATAAGTGACACCAAGCAAACACACACACAAAAATTTCTTTTTTCTACTATTTCTATGTTGGCTTCAGTTGTTTTACCTCTTTCTAATTTCCCACATCCATGAGCATTTTATAAACACAGCTCCTACTGAAGAAAAGAAATGAGTCTTTGCCCCACATTTTAAAAGCTGTTTGTTTATTCCCAGCCCCCCACACACCCCCAGAATACAGGCATGGAGTTTAGATAACTTTGAATGTTTAAAATAGAACAAGGAAAATTGATTCTTTGCAAGGAAATTAAACAATATACTCATTATCTAGATGGCATAGAAAGCATGCATTTAATTTAACGCTACATACATTTTTATTTCCATTACGCCAGTTTCATTGTGGCCTGCCAACAAAATTTTCAAGCTTAAAGTCCTGAACCTTGTTGAGTTTGTCTGGAAAAACACCCAAAGTTCGATGAAGACACAGAAACAAGACCACAAACTTTGAACAGAGAATCTCTATCTGGGCCCAGTATTCCGGTTGTTGAGGCTCCAGCAAAAACCCAGAGAAAGAGATGGGTAACTAAAACATTCCTGCTTGGATGTCAGCTTTCAAAATAAGCTAATATACGTACTTAAAGTGCCCTTGTAAAATGAGGACTTCGCTCCAAGCAAAACTCAATACTTACTCCACTCAAGCCTCTAGACAGAAACAGGTGCCCATGTAATTAAAAAAAAAGCCAACATACACAACCAATTAATCATCTAAGTTTGCCATAAAAATGCAGTGTAACTTATATCCCCCAAGCCTGTCCCCAGATCCCTGTTTCACCTCTGTCCCTGACCCTGCTAAGCCAGCCGCTAATGCCACCAGCAACTGCTGGCTATAGACCAACCACTGTGGGTATACTTCCAGCCAGCTGAAGAACCATGAAATTATAGTTTGGGAGGCCCGAGCACTTGGAGAGACAGCTAAAAGGGTCTTCTGGCTGCTCAGCGCCTGGAGAAGTCCTGTAACAAAGTCCATAGACTGAAGATCTACCTCCAAAACTGTCAGCCTGGTTCCTGATCCCAAGCCTGACCTCTCCACCTCATCACCCACCACAAGTATCTGTATACCAATTCTGCTACAGTTTCTGATGCTTGGTCATCTGCCAAAACCAGAAAATACATGGATCAAGCCAAACCATCAACTAGAGGAAACATATGGATCCAGTCACTCATTTCCAAGCTCTCTGAACCCTCTTGAATACAAGAGCTCCCCAAGCACCATGGTGGAGACAGGTGCCTTCCTGCACCCCATGGCCTCATGCTTGCAGAGAGCAGGGCCTGTTGCAGTGGCTGTGCACCCACTGAGGTCTTGCCTGTGGCCACCAGGTCCCTGTGGTCCCAGCACCCTGCTGCAGCAGGGGGGCGAGGGATCTGCACCAAGGAGGGACCTCACCTCACCCCAGCCTGCATGAGATATTGCCAGGGCAGGGAGAAGGAAACGCATTAAAAGACTCAGTGTAGCAAAATTCACTTTTTTGCAGGATACCTCTGTAGGTTTAGTGAGCACCTGAAGTCAGCCCTGGGGCTCCCCCTTGGAAAGGTCCGTTTTCTCCTCCTCCACCTTCTGCTCAACTCACATGGCCAGCAGTAGGGACCATTTTGGCTGAGAGCAAGCAGACTTTGAGCCAGTCACTGAGCCTGGGCTCAAAGAGCCTGTGCCTTTAGCAGGGGCTGGTAATCCTCCAACTGACATAGGGCCCAGGCCACCCATGGGCAGGACAGGACACTTGCAAGGAGCAGGCTGGTGAGGATGCGTACTGCCACTGCACTGCATCTCACTACAACTCCGTCTGGGGTGCTGTTAGCCCCTGTCTCCCCAGGGTACCCTTGCCTCCCAGCCAGCTACCCAGAAAAAACCCACCAACGTGCAAAAATATACAATCCTAAAAAATCCAATACAAAAAAACCCCATATACAAAACAAACAGACCGGAAAATCTAGCCAGGCCAGCAAGATTTGCCAGATGAGGTGACCAGTGCTGAAGGAGCTGGTGAAAGAGAGCAACACCAAGGACCTGCTTCAGGAAGTCACAGAGACCAAGCCCTCCCCTCCCAGCTGATGCCTACATGGCAGCAAAGCCTCCCCAGCTACCTCATCAGGGATGGCACCCCAGCAGCTTGTTAAATACTAGCAGTATTTCACGTGTGCTGATCAATAAAGAATTGCTTTATACTTTCAAGTTGCGTATATCCCACTTCCAGAGCATCTTTGCACATGGCTACAGGCACCCAAATAAACTAGCCCAGAAGGGGAGTGATAACCACTTACCGGCAGTCAGGTGGTAAAAAAAGTCACCTTCCTTGAGACAGGAACTGTGTTTGGCCACGAGCTTGTCGTTGTCGCCATTAGGTATTGCTACACCGTTCATGTACATGAGACAGCTGAAACCCTGGTGGGCCACCACAGCATTTGCACGTAGCCATAAGACAGGTGCCATCACTGTTTGTCCTGGCATGGCTTCCCATGTGAAAGCAGGGTGCCAGGCTCCTCCGCAGCTCAGGTACCTGCCCAACCACTGATGCTACCACAATGCTGGCCAGCCACAAAAATAAATGAAAAACCTATGTGGAGGCCTGTGTAACTCAGCCACTGAGTTTGGTGTATCAGGTGTGAAGGAACATGGACGTGGTGGCTGTGGCTGTGGTTGCCACGCAGAACAGAAATAACTACTGTGAGCTGATGGCTGCTCCAGATGTTTTCTTTAAATATACATAAGGAAACTAAGCTCAACTTCTGGTTCTTCTTTACTTTTAAACACTGACCAGTACCTTTATTTAATTATATATGCCTTTAAAATACTGTTCATGAAAACTTATTAAGTTTCCATAGTACCTGGTGGGTGCCTTGCCATTAACATTTCTTAGACTTTCCATAAAGGTGTGATTTATGGCCTTATTCTGCAACCACCCATCGGAGGGATTTTGAATTCACTGAGACAATCTGCGTGAGTAAATGTTACTCATGTACATTAGTGGTTTCCAAGTCAGGCAATTAACTTACAAATGTTTGCAGGCTCTTGCTTCATTTTTTTCATACCATAGTCAGACACAGTATTAATATCCAATACTGACTCTAATAAGATTTCCATTACCTTCTGGGGTTAATAATGAACACAGCAGGGACAAAATCAGTATCACTGTATTAACTATCATTAAATAGGGTATCTAAGCATCAGCATCATAGTGAGTGAACAGCTTAGTGTATATAAAAAATTTGTATTTGTCTACTTATCTCATTCAAATTCTAACTTTAACATTAAGCCTTGGATTTTAAAATTAGTACCATGCAAACACACTGTGCATGGTCAATTAAACTGAACTCTACTATTTCACGTAATTGCAGAAACTGTGAAAACCAGAAGTAAACTTTGTTTCAGCCAGTTTCAAACAAGTATTTTAGATTTTTTTCATTAATGAAAAAAATTGTCTGAATCAATTGATTTTAAATATGGAATTCTCTGAAGAATTTGACCCTGCATATGATCATTTCAACTTAAAAACTGAATCCATACTACATATTATAATAGCAAAATTAAATTTTACTACATTCCTTCATTAGCAACATGCATCCGTGTGTGCTGGTTTTGGTTGGGATAGAGTTAATTTTCTTTATAGTAGCTAGTACGGGGCTATGGTTTGAATTTGTGCTGAAAACAGTGTTGATAACACACTGATGTTTTAGTTGTTGCTAAGTAATGTTTGTACTGGTCAAGGACTTTTCAGCTGCCCAAGCTCTGCCGGGTGCACAGGGAATTGGGAAGGGGCACAGCCAGGATAGTTGATCCAAACTGGCCAAAGGGCTATTCCATACCATATGGCGTCATGCTCAGCATATAAAGCTGGGGATGAAGGAAGGAAGGGGGGGACGTTCGGAGTGATGGCGTTTGTCTTCCCAAGTCACCGTTACGCGTGATGGAGCCCTGCTTTCCTGGAGATGGCTGAACACCTGCCTGCCCATGGGAAGGAGTGAATGAATTCCTTGCTTTGCTTTGTTTGTGTGTGCAGCTTTTGCTTTTGCCTATACTAGCTACTATAAAGAAAATTAACTCTATCCCAGCCAAAACCACCACAACGTGTAATTAAAATACCTACAGTTATCAAACCTGAGGCATGTATTATGTCTGGTCTAGCACATGGAAGTCTGTGGTAGAGGGTTCAAGGCATATTCCCCACTGGCTAACCTCGGGCACTTAATTTAAGTGTTTGTATGGACAAGTAGGCTCCATACAACCTGTCAAGCCAGCAAAGAGAGACAAACCCAAACCATGTAAGTCTGAAGTCACCTCCACACATGATAAAATGATGGCAGAATCACATTTGGGGGGAAGGAAGGAAAAAGAGAAAATGCCTCTTTGTTTAGGAGGAAGTAAATGAAACAGAAGGGGGAGACGACACACAAGGGATCCCAGCTCCCCACATGCTCAGGCAACGAACTCACCTGAGCACTCCAATAACCCCATCCGAATTACGCTGGGTGAAAGAGAGAAGGGCAGAGCTAATGTCTCCTGCAGTGTTCTCCCACTACCGACTCAGGATACAGGTAAAAGCATGAGCCAACAGGTCGCACAGGGTAGACACAACCCAAACTTAGATGATGCCTATGCATGGCTCTTCCCTGCACTCTTCTCTGTTAAAAGCTTGATGACGGAAGGAGAGGCACCACGTGAGTGCCGATCAACCTCGAAATGCACAAGTCTGCACAGTTCTGGACTGAGAAAGTTTATTTATGGCTGACCCGTACTTGGGAAGACCCGCTACCCGCTCATACTCTTGCAACAGACTGCAGCCACTCCAGTTTTAAATGTAATCCTGCTGTTCTTAATGTGAACCACACACCAACACCATAATTAATACCAGTTGGCATTTATTAGCAGTTTGAGATACAAGACAGTCTATGGGCTTAGAAAGTGTGGCCTCTTAAGGTGGGCCTCTTCAGAGAAAACTGAGGTAACACAGCAGAGAAATACAATGAGACGTTGCTTGCAGCTTCGTAATCTGCTTTTTTTGAGATTGGATCCACAGGTGAAATACACAGAGCAATAAGATAAACATTCTAGGACTAAGTCTAGACCATCCTTGAATACTAAACATCTTTTAAAATACACAATTAAAATGAAATAGTTTCATAAGTATCACAATTTATCTTCCCACATAAAGAGAACAAAATTAGTTTTAAATATCTCAGAAGCAATTTTTTTCCTCCTTCAGAATCAAATGGGGCTGAGGACTTTTTGAACAAAGGGATTGACAGTGAACACCTGCAAGCAGCTGTAGCCACATGCATTTCTCATTTACATCTTCATTTTTCTCCTTCTTCCTCAAAGTAATTAAAATCTTCCTTTTGCTGGAAGGCCTGTGGGGAATCATCACAGGGGGGTTGCTCTGACAGACAATGAGGTCCTGAGGTGAACCAGCTTCCTCCGGGTCCTCGGTCAGCATCATCTCCGCTGTACTACTGGTGGTGCAGCGCTCCTGGTAAACCTTTCTTGGTGTTGCCCCAGCAAGCACTGGTGGCATGTGGAAATGCCGTTTCCATTGCTCAATGGACTGAACCTAGGTTTGTGCCTCTGCCCAAGGGCTGACTCACTCGACTGACTTCCACCGTCACTGACCTAGCCTCATTTCGTCTGTAGGAGTCGAGCTGTACTTTAGGTAAGTGCAGCTAAATTTGGGAGATGATAACTTTATTTCTGCACGTCCACTCAATTAATCTGTTCCTGGACTGTCAGCGATAATAATTCTCCAAGAATTACCGATTAAGTCATACACTTAAAATTGTTTCCTAAAACCTCCTATTGTTATCCGAGAACTTTGACAGTGACTCTTGTCCTTACAGCTCGTTACCCTTCAGCATCATCACATCCAAAATAAGGATTACGTTTTTCCTTGTTCATTCACAAGATTATAAATGTAGTGGCGGGATTACCATTTCACATTCTACTTCTTATTTGCTAGAACTTTCCTTACCTAATTTTCCCTCTGGGATCTTTGCAAACATATACTGCCTTATTCTTTTATGGTATTTTCTGCAATTCCTCCTCATCTCCATTATTACTGCTGAAACTATTCACTCTCCTTCCCTTTTCATTTTGTAAAAACCTTAAATTCCCTTCCCACCCCAAATTGTTTAAGGGCTTTCACTTCTGGTGTATATCAGATAGGCTAAAGCTCTAGTTTTCTGTTTTGCTTAATCCTAATTAAACTTCTGGCCCACATACAAATGATGCCTATTACCTCTGTGGCAGCTTTTGCTTTTGACTAATCTAGAAATACTCATTTTCCTATATATTTTGTACTAAGGGAAGTTGTCTTTAAAGATGAGCAACTTTGCTCTTCAAACATTTAATCAGTGAATACCACACAGAGATGTAATCTGCTTTCATATAGCCCTCCCTGCGTCAATCCAGGATGAGGTGTTTTGTACTACCTACAAACCAGAAGACTATTTAAGACCATTTAACCATGATAGGACATAAATATTCAGATTACAAAATAAATAAGTGAATTGAGAAGATTTAAAAAAATAAAAAGGGGAAAATTAATCCTGATGTAAAGCCAGCTAGTTAAACCATATTCTTGCTATATAGCCACCATTAGACAACCCCTGCAGTTTCCAGATGTTTATTACAGGATATGCCTGGACAAATCTTCTTTCATAAAAGCTCTTTGACACAAAGACATTAAACTGTAAGTACCTTAACACAAAAGCAGACCTTTTAAAGGGGATTTACTTGAACTTTTTATATACAAAAACAGCTAGAAAGGGAATAGAATGGCAATGAAGTAAAACAATACTTACAGACAACTGGTTAGTAAAACTCCATCTTCTCCTTCAGGCACAAAACTCTATCTTCTTCTCCTTTAGGCACAAAAGCGAACTCCATACACTGTCAGCACCACGTACACAATAGTCCTATTAAACTCACCATTTTCTAGAAGATTAAGGGCCTGATCAAAACACTGAAATCACTGGAAGTCTCACAATTTGCTTGAACAACTTTGGATCGGGTCCATACTGACTCCATAAGAATAACTGCTCATAACAACTCAGCTTAAAGCTGTAAAAAAACAACTCTGGTTACAACCTCCATAAAAATAAAAAGGAACACATGCTTTCTTTCTATTTACTTTACTTTCCATAATTTTTAAAATTGAAACTTCCAGCATTTTGCTCCACAATATAATCCAATTCATTTGGTCTAAGGAAAATACAACAAGGCATAGAAGTTTGGTTCCCTATTCTGAGATGTATCATTATTCACAGTGAAAATAACTACTATTTTATCCCTCAGTTTGATGCTGAACCAAAAATTATTTGCCAAAAATTGGGGGGACAGTGGGACATACTTTTTCTTTCTAGAAAATGCTCTCTGTATTGCCAGTTCCAGGGTCCTGGTTCTGCATTTCTTCCATGTCCCAACTACCTATGGGCTTTTCATCGCAATTTCACATGTTCATTAAATGCAAGGTCAGACTTCTGTAACCGACAGTTTTACTTCCACTTGTATGTATGTGTGTGTGTGCAAGAATATATATTGTAGAGCAAGGCCAAAAAATGAATATAGCATCAAATGATAAAAACAAGGAACATGATTCCAAAATATTTTAACTAAAACTTATGCTGGTCGGATACCGACCATTCCTAATTTCAGGCAAGGCTTCTACTGTTTGCAATGTGTGCCAGAGAAAAAATGTTTCTATTATTCCTGTGAGAGGGAAAAAAAAAAGAAACAAACAAACAAAACAATCAAAAAATATGGTCAAAGAACGGTTGTCCACTGGGTGACAAACACACACAGATTTGTACGACAAATGAAGCCGTGTTTACGAGCAGGATCTCATCTCACCTCAAGTAAAAAAATCTGTGTCAAAAACTCCAGTGATTTAAGTGGGACTAGAACAGATGCCAAAGTTATGATTCTCTTATCGGCAGAAAGGTTAAACCATTTTGTAAATTTTTTTCTACCACTCTCACAGACTGAAAGCTATTATTGCCTAATGCCACATTTGGCAACCAGATGGTACTGAGGAAACCTCTATTCTATTTTTACAGGTATTTTAGTAAATTTATGCTAGGCTTTTTAGATCACTAATATATGATTAGCATCTTCTATACACAAGTAGATAGATCATATACATACTATCTGATCATCCAGCAACAACAAGCTGGATCAGGTTCAAGTTAATCAGACAATCACAGTCCTAGTAAATTAGACAAATCAAGCAATATGGAATACCTACCGACTTCTTCCAAGTCAAGACAGATGTTACCTATGATCCAGCATACAGGGGAGAAGCAGTAAACCTTCCCATTACAAAATTAACTTATCTATATGTTCTGAAGACATTTGAATAAATCAAACATGTTTATATCAGGCTGTATTTTGGCCATGGCTACAGCATTTTTGATGCAGCACTGGAAGCTCTAACACTGCATTTTTCATACTGCCAAACCACACTAAGTTTCTCCAAAAGTTCCCAAACTTCTGCTGTTAGGATGCCCCCAGCAGACATTTCTGCTTCTGTCTCATTTCAGTAGGCAGGCTTACAGAAAACCCTTCTTGGATTAGACTCATACACAGTAATGAAGTCAAATTCCTGTATAGGACCTTCTTACTCATGGACCTAGGTCAGTTTTTTCATAGGGGAGAAATAATATTATGCCCATTATATATACATAAAGACTGAGGCATGGAAGCGGTTCTTCCAAATCACCACCACTAGCAAAGCAAGAGCACAATCCTGTCTTCTAACTTTGGTACTACATCAAATGAAAATTTTTGCCATTCCCTAAAAGCACATAAGCTCTGGAAACTGTTTTATTACAGCAATCACCTCTAGAAATTTTCAGAACCAAATTATTACCCAGAAAGTTCATTTTGGCAGAAAAAAAATACAGTTAGATACATGTATTTTTTCTAGCCCCATTTTTTGTGATTTCTCAGATTAGAATACCAATCAGGTATTATCCTCCCTCTTCCCACAGAGACCACAACACAAGGTGGTTATTTATTACCTACTGAAAATTCTAAAAAGGGACATTAAAATTTACAGCTTTATATGTACAGTTCTGTAGATAAAGGACTTCTGATGATGCTATAATTTTCTGAATTCTGGTCAAGGATTTTCAGTTAATATTCTTCAATACTGCCCTGTAAGCCTATAGTTACATTGAAAAATCAATGTATACAACTATTATTTGGCTTTTCTATCTTTGCTCGCAGTAAGAACCGCATTTTTGAAGCTATTTATTGGCACTTTGGTAATGCCATAAAGGCTATTTCTTCCTTCCTAATTGTGCTTTTGTTCCTTTCTGTGCTGAGCAAAATATGGCAAAGGGTCAAAAGTATATATATCTTTTCTTTCCAGCAAATTGAACCTTATAAAATCAGTTCCGGGTCACCTCCAGATTCTTAGAAACTAGAGAGTGGTGGGAACTGGGGGACACAAGTGCACCCCAGATCCCTACTGCCCAACAGTACAGCAGCATGGGAGAGTGGCAGACAACTTTCTAACACATTCTTCCAGAAGAGGCTTTAATTAAAGGCAGTAGTAGGCCACAACCAGTAATAGCAGTAAGTTGTTCCAAAATATTCCCACTCTGCTATTAACGCTGCCTTTTACAGGAAGCAACAATCCCCTTTCACCAAGTTTCCCCTAGTTCCAGGGAAATCTGTGAGAATCACTGAAAGCCAGCAAACTCTTGAATGCTTTTCAAAGCTAAGAAAATCCAAGCCTTCCTACAAGACTTCTATCATCTTCCCACTCTACCCTAAATCACATTTACATGGCTCGTTCTCCCATTTTACACTTCCCACAACTTGAGTCCTTCCTGTCTTGTCTTCCTTTTCCCTCTTTTTCCTGCAAATCTCTTTACTTTCATGCTTAGCTCACGCAGAGTTATCACAGTGCCTGTGTTATGTTTTTCTCCACTAAACTGATTACTTCTTTAAGTCAGCTCTCTGCCTTCTGGAGACAGACACTCCTCTCGTGACTGCACAGCAGTGCAGATTACTACGCAACAGTACGCTGCGTCGCTACTTTTATTTGTAATCAGCACAGCTCCTCTTTTTGCACGGGCAAAAAAAAGCATTGCTTTTTTGCAGTCCAGCTGCTGCCTCCCACAGCTGCAGGATTTGCTGGACCATCCCTTCGAAGCAGCAGCTGCTGCAGCTCGCAGCTCTCTGGGAGCGCAGAAAGGATGCTGCCAGGGAAAGGATGCTCTCCCTCCCCGCGGCAGCGGGTCCCTGGACTGGTACTTGGCAGCCAGGAGGAGCAGCCACCGAGGCCATCCAGCTGCTGTGCTGAGCTCTGCCACGGCGGGGTGACCCTGCCAGTCATGGGGGTAACGTTTTGCTGTCTTGAGTGGCAGAGTTGATCAGCCTCTCCCGAGAGCTTGGAAGTGCGTCGAATTAAAAGACGTTGCCTCTCAGTAGAGGCAGGATCGGTTTTGTATTGGCCGTTGCTTCTGCTGAACTCGACTGCAGCTGCATCGCCCTCTCCCCCCACATGCACATCTTGCAGTACTGTCATTTCTTTCCAAGCTCAACATCAAGGTTCATGTAATTACATATAAGCATATGTATATGATTGTATATGCATGCGGTACTTCAAAAAGATTTGCATAGTAAAGCCTGCAAAATGAGAAAACATCAGTATTAAAGGAAGCAGGTCTGATTCAGCAGCTTGTTGTGGGCATGTTAGGAGACAGTCACATGTGGCTGCAGACTTCTTCAGTGCATATCATGCGAACCCTCCACTTCCTATGAAATTGTAATCACCTCCGGAGCTCTTCTCATCGTACCCAAGTGCTTCACAAGTATTTGTCCATTCATGTCAAAATACATTCGGCAATACTGTTACAGCCCTTCTTGAAACGGAGGAACTGGGGCATACGTTACATATGTTAACACACAATAGCATTTGGCATTCAACATATTTGACTACAAGATCTTTCTTTTCCCTCCTCACGCGTTGTGTACTATAACAGAAGCTGAAGTCCTGCAGGTACTAACCAGCTCTGATTCAACATCAGCAGCACTGCTCGTTGTGTACACCGATCAAACAACAAAAGCTTTCTCGGAAAAGATCTTGTCTCAGAATAAAAATCCGGTACCATTTGAGTCCCCCGTTCCAATGAACCAATTGCAGGACTGATGGGCAGTGGAGAGGGATCTTTTAGTAACAGATCACCACAATGTACAGGCTCATCAGAAGCAACAACATGAGTAACTTTCAAGTCAAACATTTCTTAAGTCTGATTATGCAACTTGCATACTTTGTTAATAATATTTCCAAAGTTTTGCTGAGTGAGGCGTATCATCCCTGTCCCCCATAGCTGCAAGATCCTGCTGATCAGAGCAACCTTGCAGCTGCGTGAGGCAGTGGCTGCTGGGCCAGCACAGCCCCCAGAGATCCTGAGCACGGACTTCTGTTGAGAGAGACAATCTTTTGTTTTGATTTCTTAATTGAAAAACTGTAATTGTAGCAACACCAGGCCCCAACTTGCATAATGAATAGAGTGTGGACCATTGAGATCTATAGCACAGACTACTCCTACTTCTCCTAATTAAGAGCGAGCTAGCAGTTGTGAGCTTCTCCATATGCATATGTAAAGCCTGCTGATAAAAGGGGAAAGGGACCTCTAACAGCTTTTTTGTTGTTAGGCTGCAGGAACTTAGGAAGCTGCTGAAAAGTCTGGTAGGAGATTTAGCTTTGTGGTTATAGTCTGATTGTTTTTGCTTTTAAGTCTAAATGCTTTTTTAATTTTTCTCTCTTCCCATTTGTTTTGCTGCACTTATACTTTTATAGTCACTTCTCTATACTTAGTACCTGTGACCTCCTTTTTCTGCTATTCTATGTGTTGTTCTATATGTATGCTTTTCTTTTTCTGCTTTCTCCTGCTTCCCTACCACCACCAGTGGGAGTAGTAAGTGTATGGATGGTAAGTGTACACATGCTTCAACTCTATACCTAGCTCTACAGAGGAGCCTGCAGAACTCTGGAAATAATTATTCTGAGAAAAATGGTGTTCATCCTCCACAGCAATTGTGTGGAACATATGAACTTGCACAGTTTCTGTTGTGCAGTCCAGCCACTAAGCAGGAGTTGTGAGAGGAGATGTCTAGTACAGATTTTTCAAGGGCCAACTTATAAATTTCTGAGAGTGTGTAAGCTGAGGCTTTTCAAGGACTTACTGCTTTGGTGTATCTTCCTGAGAATGGCAAAAAGCACTCGAGACCTCCATCTGCTAAAGTCACTCTTCCAAAGTGTGGAGGTGGTAAAATTTCTGAATTGAATGCTGCAATATTTTTAGCATAGACAAAATAACGTATTTTTCTTGATTATTGCCTCATAAATGAACAAACTGCTTTCCAGCTGGAACTTCCTCAATACTCAGATTGAGGTGGGTAACACTATGGGAAAGCTGACACTAGCCAGACGCAATTTGAGGAGAAAAAGCAAGCACCCGAGTACAGGGTCTTGTCATGTGAAGGCTCAAATAGAAAAATGCAGTCTTAACTATTGGTAGTGAAAGTAGCTCCACCTAGAATAGTTATAAAAATATATAGATGTGCGCTCTCTTCCCAAGTGACTACATAATTATAACGTCACTTTCCCCATCCTTCTCCTTTCCCTTCCTAGTTGGTGCTATTGTTATCTGCTGTGTAGTTGGTATGATGACTCAGATGACAGAATTATGCTGGAGATTATATATCTATGGAACACTGAGGCCCAAGAATGCAAATTCTCCTGGGCAAACAATCTGGGGGGGGGGGGGTATTTATTCTGCCAAGCACTACACATACAGTGTTATAAGGATAAGAATAAAAGTTTTATATTTTTAACTACTGCTTTCAAGCTGAACCTCAAAACAAGCTATGCTTTATTTCAAGGTTTGAACTTGCTGTTGAAAAGAAAATCAACAGAGCAATTTTCTTTATCATGAGTAACTCATCTACCTATGGCTTTGAGTGTATAATAAGAAGCTTAACAGTCTCAAGCAACCGCAGTTTTCCACTGCAGTTTTGTCCTCATTTGCTCTAGTAATCATTCAAGCTTAGCAGCATTTGTTAAATTCAGATACAGGTCAACTGTATTTCGATGAAGTTCAAAGAAATGGGTGCAGCTGATTGAGCCATATCATAAAAAAATAAATTTATATAGAAAATAGTGGCTTGATGATGCCTGTCTTGATGTCTTGATAAATGTGATAATATTTTGCTTCTCAGCTGATGTAATACCAGGTTTCTATCTATGGAGTAAACTATCTTTCTGGAAATTCTAGTTAGATGATAAGTAATTTGCCTTATTGAAAAATATTTTGTCAAGAAATATGTTCTGTGAGGTAAGTTAGATACAGAGGTCATCTCTTGTCTGCAAGTAAACAGATACATTAAAAGGAGTATGTATTTTTGATCATCTTATGTAAAGTAATTTCCATTGGTTTACAATGTATCTGCAGCACTACAATAAGCATCAAGTTCAAGATTGTCAGATTTGCCACCACTTAATCGATTAAAAATAATGTGACATAAGGCAAGCTTATAGGAATTGGGCCCAATGCATGTTGGTTAGTGTAAAGCCATGCATACAGAAATGCATGTTTTGAAGTGACCAGGACCTTGCTGGTCCAATCTGGACACTTAAAAAGGCCTGGTTGCTAGAAAATGTTGAGAGCTTAACTGTGAAAAAAATATTTTCTTATATTTATTTCAATGCAGAGTTGAATCAGCTAAAACCAAGTCATTAAAACAGGCTGAGATATTTTTTTTGCAATAAACATTATGATAGATTCTGAAAGCTGGAGAAGGTGGGATAATAGTAATGGACTGCACCAATCTACTGTTTCACACTGAACAGCCTCTTGCTGCTTGAGTGGTCTCCCTGAAATCTGTATGAATGTTTGGAGGCAGAAGCTGGCCTTAAACCCCTATAGGATGCATCCACTGTAATTCTGCTCCGGACTGTGGTGCATCCACTGCAATTCTTATTCAGAAAGATGCCCAGCACCTTCTGGAGAGGCTCCATCATATCTGATCACTAGTGCAGTACAGAGCATGTAATGAAGTAATACTTCATCTTCATTTATTAAAACAGCTGTCTAAGGTCATAAATACAATGAGTTGTTTTTATCACCAGGAGTCCTCCCATAAGCATGAGGATGATGATTAACATCGTATCTCCAGTTCTGCTTACATTTGCAACCTCGCGGCAGATGCTTGGCTCCAGTGTTGTTTAAAAGCCATCAGAAAATGTCTTGATCACTGGTGACCTCTGCAAGAACTTTGGTGGCTGCTACATCGATCTGACCCAAGGAGCGTTCCTCAGGCAAACATGAAGGCAGGCTTTTTTTATTGATTAGTCAAATGGCCTAGCCTTCCTGTTTTGTCTCCTCATTGGCAATTAAGAGAGAAATCCATTGAGGGAGTGGTGGCAATGAACCTTTCCCTCTGACACAAATAACCTTAATCAGGCCTCTTAGTTAATTTCTGAAATTGTTCTATATCGACCTCTGTTTGAAGCAGGATTTTCATCCTACGGCCCCATCAGTAAAACATACACATCTTCCTGTTAGCAAATAAGGCTTTTTCTAATGGTGACATTTTTTACTTCTTATTTACAATCCTAATCACATCATTGATTCCAGTAATCTTTCCTGCACTAAGAGCTGTTATTAATTCTCTTGAAGGAGAACCTGGGTGGGTTTTGTTTTTTTTTAACCTAGATAATTAAAATTAAACCAAGTAATGACAGTCTAAGAGATTTGGGAGGGGGTGGGGCGAAGTCCAGTTCTCACTTTATTTTTAACATCCAGACAGTAAAGAGGCTACGATGTTCCTCAGTCTAAAACTAAGCCTGATACCTAAAACAGAACCAGAAGATCATTCTGGTGACTCAACTCAACAATGGGGATTAGCTTTCTACTAGCTTTCTATGATTGTCCAGGTTAGGAAAGTGATTGTTTAATCCAAAACGTAGCATTTGGGCATTTCCTTACTTGTGTGACTCCTTTTGTGTCTGAACAATGGAAATACTACACTTGGGTAACAAGAAATGAAGCATTTCTTCACCTCTTCCCCAATAATCACTGATTTAACCCACCCCAAATGAATGTATTAATCCTTTACCTCCATTTTCCCTATCTCTGTTTTATACTGTTTCATGAAAGGACAGGACTTGTTTGTCCTCCTTAAGGTCAAGTGATATTTTAGACTAGGAACTCATTGAAATAATTGGGAATATTCATAGCTTAAGTCACTATGACTTCATCGCTACTCTGTGATGAAGGGCAAAAGAACTTGGTTGTGGGAGAGGGGAAGACCTGGCCTTGGGGCACTAATGCGGGCTCAATCTGGGGCTAAGCCGCCTCCCTGTCTGACAGCTCTTCTTCCCCTTATGCACATGCACTCAGGTTTTCGTGTTGATTCACTCTCCCAGCGTGCGTGAGTTAAATGCAAAGTTTTTTTATCTTTAAAATAATCTGTGATATTTGGTAAATGGAGATGCTAGGGAAGTTCTGGCTGAGCAGGAGTATTACTTATCATATGTTCTCCTTGCTAGAAAATGCCCCTTTGTACTTGGGGTGCCAAAGAGGCACTTGAGGATTTTGGCAGGGAGGAAAGGTTGGACTTACCCAGGTGCTATCCCTGTCAGCATGGTGGATTTACAAGCCTGATGTCATCTATTTACATTTCTAAATCGCAGCATGGAGCGAAATGCAGCGATATGAAAGATTAGTCTTCATTTGGCGAAGCAACTGCCAAATTAAATGATGACAGATGGAAAAACGAAAGCCATGGTGTCAGGGGTCCGATGATAGCCCTCTGCTTTAGCAAGAGGTAAATATATAAGCCTCAGCTGGTGCCTGCAGAAGATACGCGTCCAGTTTAAAGACAGCCCTTGGACTTTTTATTTAATCAATACCCCCTATCGAAGAGAGCAGCGTACAGCATTAGAACTAAAACAGTGTTATTAGAAAATGATATACTGCACATTAGGATGTATAATTCATGTCGCCTTCATTTGCTCAGACCGTCGTGAAAATCCATAAATCATTTTCTCGTTCATGTCTCGCCTAAGTGCCATTTGTCATTTCGCATTAGAGGGCTGCCTCAGATCATCGGCGCTTTTAATTCACTGCTCGGGGTTTAACACAACACGGAGCCTGCCGAGGAGCCCGGCGCTGCCTCCGCCCGTCTCACACAAAATGGAGACCGGGGTGCGCCTCGGAACGCGGGGGCGGGGGGGGATGGCCCCGCCGAGCTGCGGCCCCGCCGGGGCTGTGCGCCGCGGGGAGGGAGGGGGGGAGCGGGGCGGTCCCCCTGCGCCTATACGTGGAGGTGAATATCCGTATATGCATATGCCCGCGGGGTTATGGCCCCCGCAATCAGGCCGTCTTTACAGAAGCCTCGCGTGGGGAGCGCCCCGACGCCGCCGCCGCGGTGAGGCGGGGATGTGCCGCGCCGGCAGCCCCGACCCCCGCCGCCCCCCCCCTTACCTCCGGCCACCGCGGGCGGCTTCGGGTTCGCTCACGGCCCGGGGCGGGCGGGCGAGCGGGGACCCCTCCGCCGCCGAGGTCCCCCGGGCGTCGCCCGGGCTGCCCGCTTTCCTCGAAGGCACGACATACCGCCCTTCCCGGGGCTCCGGCGGCGGCGGTTAGAGACGGCCGCTCCGGGCCACGTCAAGTGGCTGGCAGCGGCCCTTTCTCTCAGGGCGGGTTAACGCCCGGGGCCTTGCACCCGGGTAAGCGCGGGAAGGGCACGAACTCTGTTACCTCTGCTTGAAGTTGGTGGCAGCGCAGGGGGAGAGGAACGGTCGCGCGGCTGCAGGCGGAGGGAGCGCCGCCAGCTCCCCGCCCGCACCCGCCAGAGAGCGGCAGCCAGGGGTTTTCTGCCGAAATCCATTTTATTGGAAAACACCCACCGAAGCGGCCCCGCCGGCTCCGCTTGGCTCTGCTCTAAGCGCTGCGAGGCGGGCGGGGGGGGCCGGGGAGGACACGATGTTATTTGGGGCGGCATTTCCCTGCCTGCCGCGCCGGCGGGCAGCACCGGCGGCTCCCCCGCACCCACGCACGGTCGCCGCTTTCCTGCCTCTTCCCCTCCCGCGGCGCGGCAGCTCCGCGTGCCGCTAGACCGGACTTCAAAGCCGCCGCGGCCGCACGGCCGCTTGCGGACGTGAGGGCGGTAACGGGAGAGCTGCGGGCGGCACCCCCGGCCCGCGGGGGGGGTGCGTGGGTGAGGGGAGGCAGGAGCGGGGGGCGCTCGGGGCCGGGGGGCGGGGAGCGCGGGGGTGGCACGGCGGGGACGAGAGCCCCGCTCTCCCCGCGGAGCGGAGGCGGTGCCGCCGCCGGGGCGCAGTGCGCCGCTGCCGCCGCTGGGGGGCGCCCGCCGCCCGCGAGTGCGGCCGCTGGCGAGGGGCGGGGCGGGGCGGCGGCCGCGGGCTGCCGGGGGGCGCCGCCGCCTGCGCGGGGACCGGCAGCCCCGGGCGCGGAGCCGCCGCCGCCACGCTGGACGCCGAGGCCGCCGCCCGGAGGCGTCGCCGCCGGGGGGGCGGGGCGCCGCGGGTGTGCCCCGGGGAGGCGCCGCGCATCGATCCGCCGGCGGCGCCCGCGGCCGGGTGCGCCGTAACCCGCTCGGTGCGGGGCGGCGCGGGGGCCCTTTCACAAACTGCCGCCCCGGCAGCGGCCCCCGGCGGGACGCCGAGATCGGTTTGGCGGCGGCGGCGTGAGCTTGGCCGTGGCCCCGCCTCAGCTCGCCGCGGCCGGGCGCCCGGTGGCCCCGGGACCCCCTCCCCGGGGAGGGCGAGGGCAGGGGCGGGCGGGTGGGAGCGCGCGCGAAGGCGAGGGTGTTTCTGATCGACGCGCGCGTTGGGAAACGTGGAGTCCTGCGTTTCCGGCAGGGAAAACGCATCTGAGCGTATAGTTTATTGGAATGTCTGGGAGGGAGCCGGTGCTTACGGACGGATTAAAGATGCGGTCAAAGCAGGAGCTGCTCGCACCTGCTTTGTGGTGTTGCTCTTTAGAAACAATAAAATAACGTCTTGCAAAAAAAAAAAAAAAAAGAGCAAGAATTACAAAGGTTTAATCCTTTTTACTCTTACTTTCTTCATCTTGTAAAGTTGCGGACGTGGATCTTCAGTTGCAGAAAGCCCACGGGCGGTGCGGGACACTACCACAGCTACCGGGGTTAGATCTGTGAGCTCCCGCCTCGAAATTCTCCCGGGTGCTGAGCCCTCTCCTCAGCGCCAGCGCAGCTCACAGCCGAACGCATTGACCAAACCCTGTTAGCCGAGCGCTGGACGTGCTATAGACACTATTGGTAGGATCGACTTTATTTAGCACAGAGCTGTCTTCTCGCTGTCTGAGGGAAAAGGGGAAGGAAAATGTCCGGTTGCTGCGTGAGGCAGGAGGACACCCGGCGTGGGTTACTGAAACCCGCCAGAAGTCGCAAGCCCGAGCCTCGGCGGCGGCTGCGAACGCCGGCTCTGAGCCCTCGGTGCAGCCGAGCAGCCTCTCAGCCTCCGGCGCCGTTACCGGCGTTGGCAGCGTGGAAAACACGGGTACAGCGGGCACCGACTGCCGGCGTCGGAGCGTTTGACTTGAAAATAAACAAATCAGCGGCTGTGAGCCTCTGCCGACTCGTCCTGCCGCCCCCTCAGCGATGCCCTCCCGCCACCCCAAGTAGCCGGTGACAGAACACATGCCCCGGTTCTCTCTTCCCCCGTCCCCGACAGTCTCCCGTTACGTTAGTGGAACTTCCAAAGTGTACATCGGGAAAAACTGTCGCAGCCCCCTGATACTTTAAATTGGCTGGAGCTGGAAACACTGTATAGACGTATGATGGAAAGTTGCACTTTCTCCATCGTCAAACTAATTAGCTAAGGCAGCCCATGGGGGAGGGGGATAATAATCTCAAGTTTCCCCTTGTTTATGCTTTTTCTAAAACCGTTACTGCGCCCGGTCTAGGGTAGGAAAGTTAAGTCAGGAGCTGGTGGAAACTCCCTCTCCAAGGAGAGGGTTGTTTACGATCACCCGTGTGTGAGTGCTGATGACGAGCGGCGATCTCCCTACCCGGCGACTGCGGCGGGGGAACAGCCGCTCCCGGGGGCAGGCAAGGAGGGAGGGAGGGAGGCAGCAGCGCCTCGGGAGCTGCAGGGTTAGCCCCGCGCTGCCTGCCTGCCTGCCTGCTGCTCTGCCTGCCTGCTGCTCTGCCTGCGCGCTCGCCCTGCCTGCCGCTCTCCCTCGCCTGCCGCTCTCTCTGCCTGCCGCGCTGCCTGCGCGCTCGCCCGCTCTCCCGCCTGTGACGCAGCCTGCTTGACGTGCGCCGCGGCCAATGGGGTGCCGCCCCCGGGGGCGTTGCTGCCGGCTGATTGGTTGGCAGGAGCCGAGCGCTGCGCAAAAACAGAAAAGCCGAGCGCTGCCGGCTCAGAAACTGCCGGCAGAGATCAGAGGAGCCGGGGCCGGGGCCGGGGCCGGGACGGGAGGCGAGCGGCGGCAGCAAGCAGAGACAGACACAGACACAGACACAGGGAGAGAGAGGGGCTAGACGCAAAAGCAGCAAGAGAGGAAAAAACCTCATCAGCACATCCATAAAAAGCAGAGCGATGATGATGAACATAATGATAGCAATAAAAGAAGAAAATGAAAGACTATTAATAGAAGAGAGAAAAATCTAAAACCTTTAAATAAAAAAAGAGGAAATCCCAGAGAAATCAGGGAATGAAAGTTTTGGGTAGCAAAGCTGTTCTCTGCCTTTTTTGATATGAAATCTTTCTGCGGGTTATAATTTTTTTTTTTTTTTAATTTCGCGGTTTTCTGCCTTTTTCTTGCATCTAAAGAGGGCATGTCCACCGGCTCTTCCAGCAGCACCTACCCCTCCAGCTCCCACCGGGAAGACAAACCGAGGACAATCTTGAAATATAAAAATTTCCTCCTTGAGATTTGCTGCTGCTGCTGCTGCCTCCGCCGCCACTGCTGCTGCCGCGGTGCAGTGCCAAGACTCTCGGAATAAATAAAAGCGGGCTACTGTGTCTCTCTAGATACATCCAGCTAATAGCTATTATTAGTTGGCCATTTATTTCGAAGATCACAGATGAAGTGGGGACGCCTGTCTTCTTCATTTGGTCAGCGTGTGAAACAATAATACTCGTAACAAAAAGGAGGGAGATGGGGGAGAAAAAAATCCTAACATGAATCAGAAGAAATAATATCTAGCACCCCCCCTAAATCAACCTCCCCCCCCTTTCCTTCCCCCTCCCCCGATCCCTCTCTCTCCACACGCTCGCCGGCGCGGACACACACACACACGCGCGCACACGCACAGACAGACAGACACACACACACACATAGATAGACGCGCACCGGCACACACACACACTGTACTGTGTATTTTCGGAGGAGGAGGAGGAGGTGGTGGTGGTGGCTTTTGGAAGAGGAGGAAGAGGTGGTGTTGGGGAGGGGGGATCTCTTTCCCCGTTTGGAGATGATTGTGCTATTCCTCTTTGCCTTGCTCTGGATGGTGGAGGGGGCCCTTTGCCAGCTCCATTACACGGTGGAGGAAGAGCAGGAGCATGGCACGTTCGTGGGGAATATCGCCGAGGACCTGGGCTTGGACATTACAAAACTTTCGGCTCGCCGCTTCCAGACGGCGCCCAACTCCCGCAGCCCTTACCTGGAGCTCAACCTGGAAACCGGGGTGCTCTACGTGAATGAGAAGATCGACCGGGAGCAGATCTGCAAGCAGAGCCCCTCCTGCCTGCTGCACCTGGAGGTCTTCCTGGAGAACCCCCTCGAGCTGTTCCGGGTGGAGATCGAGGTGCTGGACATCAACGACAACCCGCCCTCCTTCCCGGAGCCCGACCTCACCGTGGAGATCTCGGAGAGCGCCACGCCAGGCACCCGCTTCCCCCTGGAGAGCGCCTTCGACCCCGACGTGGGCACCAACTCGCTGCGCACCTACGAGATCACCCCCAACAGCTACTTCTCCCTCGACGTGCAGACGCAGGGGGACGGCAACCGCTTCGCCGAGCTGGTGCTGGACAAGCCCCTGGACCGGGAGCAGCAAGCGGTGCACCGCTACGTGCTGACCGCGGTGGACGGCGGGCAGCCCCAGCAGCGCACCGGCACCGCCCTGCTCACCATCAGGGTGCTGGACTCCAACGACAACGTCCCCGCCTTCGAGCAGCCCGTCTACACCGTGTCGCTGCCGGAGAACTCGCCGCCGGGCACCCTGGTGCTGCAGCTCAACGCCACCGACCCCGACGAGGGCCAAAACGGCGAGGTGATCTACTCCTTCAGCAGCCACATCTCGGCCCGCGCCCGGGAGCTCTTCGGCATCGCGCCGCGCACCGGGCGGCTGGAGGTGAGCGGCGAGCTGGACTACGAGGAGAGCAGCGTGTACCAGGTGTACGTGCAAGCCAAGGACCTGGGGCCCAACGCCGTGCCGGCGCACTGCAAGGTGCTGGTGCGGGTGCTGGACGCCAACGACAACGCGCCCGAGATCAGCTTCTCCACCGTCAAGGAGGCGGTGAGCGAGGCGGCGGCGCCGGGCACCGTGGTGGCCCTCTTCAGCGTCTCGGACCGCGACTCGGAGGAGAACGGGCAGGTGCAGTGCGAGCTGCTGCAGGGCGACGCGCCCTTCCGCCTCAAGAGCTCCTTCAAGAACTACTACACCATCGTCACCGAGGGGCCGCTGGACCGCGAGCAGCCGGGCGGCGACGCCTACACCCTCACCGTGGTGGCCCGGGACCGCGGCGAGCCGCCGCTGAGCACCAGCAAGTCCATCCAGGTGCGGGTGAGCGACGTGAACGACAACGCGCCGCGCTTCAGCCAGCCCGTCTACCAGGTCTACGTGAGCGAGAACAACGTGCCCGGCGCCTACATCTACGCCGTCAGCGCCACCGACCGGGACCAGGGCGCCAACGCCCAGCTCGCCTACTCCATCCTGGAGAGCCAGATCCAGGGCATGTCCGTCTTCACCTACGTCTCCATCAACTCCGAGAACGGCTTCCTCTACGCCCTCCGCTCCTTCGACTACGAGCAGCTCAAGGAGTTCAGCTTCCAGGTGGAGGCCCGCGACGCCGGCGAGGAGCCGCAGCCGCTGGCCGGCAACGCCACCGTCAACATCGTCGTGGTGGACCAGAACGACAACGCCCCCGCCATCGTCAGCCCCCTGCCCGGCCGCAACGGCACCCCGGCGCGGGAGGCGCTGCCCCGCGGCGCCGAGCCGGGCTACCTGGTGAGCCGGGTGGCGGCGGTGGACGCCGACGACGGGGAGAACGCCCGCCTCACCTACAGCATCGTGCGGGGCAACGAGGCCAGCCTCTTCCGCATGGACTGGCGCACCGGGGAGCTGCGGACGGCCCGCAGGGTGCCGGCCAAGCGCGACCCCCAGCGCCCCTACGAGCTGGTCATCGAGGTGCGCGACCACGGGCAGCCGCCGCTCTCCTCCACCGCCGCCATCCAGGTGGTGCTGGTGGACGGGGCGGCCGACCGGCCCGGCGGCGGCGGCGGCGGCGGCGGCCTGGGCGCGGGGGCGGGCGCGGGGGGCGGCGGCGGCTCCGGCGAGCATCGCCCCAGCCGCTCCGGGGGGGACACCTCGCTCGACCTCACCCTCATCCTCATCATCGCCCTGGGCTCCGTCTCCTTCATCTTCCTGCTGGCCATGATCGTCCTGGCCGTGCGCTGCCAGAAGGAGAAGAAGCTCAACATCTACACCTGCCTGGCCAGCGACTGCTGCCTGGGCTGCTGCTGCTGCTGCCCCTGCTGCAGCCGCCAGGCGCGGGCCCGCAAGAAGAAGCTCAGCAAGTCGGACATCATGCTGGTGCAGAGCTCCAACGTGCCCAGCAACCCGGCGCAGGTGCCGGTGGAGGAGTCGGGCAGCTTCGGCTCCCACCACCACAACCAGAACTACTGCTACCAGGTCTGCCTCACCCCCGAGTCCGCCAAGACCGACCTGATGTTCCTCAAGCCCTGCAGCCCCTCCCGCAGCACCGACGCCGAGCACAACCCCTGCGGGGCCATCGTCACCGGCTACGCCGACCAGCAGCCCGACATCATCTCCAACGGCAGCATTTTGTCCAGCGAGGTAAGGCCCGGGCGCCCGCCACCCCCGCCACCCCCGCGCCGGGCCGTTGGGCGGCCGTTGGGCGGCCGTTGGGCGGCCGTGCCCCGCCGCTGCACTGCGGGCTTTCCCCAAGCCCCGCGTCGCTTTCCCGCCGTCTCCCGCCCCTCCTCTCCCGGCGGGGAAAGGCACTTTGCTTTCCCCTTCGTCCGTCTTTTCCCTTTAATTCATTCGTCCGCCGCCTCTCTCCTCGTTGGCCTCTAATATTTGGGAGGCTTCAGCGGCACGCGAGGGAGAGGGGAGTGCGGGGCAGCCCCCCGCTCCGCCGCCCGCCCCGGCCAGCCGCCGCCTCCCTCTCAGCCGGGCTCACAAACTGTTGCAGCCGAGCGTGTCCGTGTCCGTGTCCGTGTCCGTGTCGTGTCCCCCCCACCCCGTGTCCCCCCCGGGTGCCTGTGAACGACGCTGGCCCCGGCCGGGCAGCGGCAGAGGCCCTCCTGAGCCGTTAGCTGCGAGCGGATCGCCTGCGGGTCGGGGGGGGGGGACACGACACACACACGACACGACACGACTGCTTTTCTCAGAGTCGCTGGAGCTGACAGTAATGAAATGACGTGAGGTGTCATCACAGGGGTTTCTGAAGCAACGTTTTAAAACTGTGACTTTTTTCTTCCTGAAATCTTTGCATGTGCAAGTAAGGCTTTGGGGGAACCCCCCTCTGGGACTGTGACAATCTCTACAGTTAGCAGGAACTTTAATTAATTTGTGAATTAGGGTTTATTAATTGACTTTTCTTTACTCTATCTGAACAGCGCTTTATAACCCCAAGCTGAGTTCGCAAAGGAAAGCATCAAGAGTTTCCGTGAAATTATATGCAGTCCCCTCCTGTTAAACATGTTGCCTATATTGTGTTATCTCGTGTGTAGAGAATTTCTATCAAAGCATATGCCATGCTGTAATACGCCCCCGTTAATCATTTTCTACTGGGCTAGCTCATACGTGCTCTCAGTACCTCTCTGGCTGTGCACTAGTGAACACAACACATTCTCTCTGAACGTGAAGACTGAAACCTGAATACTGTCCAGTCTGGCAAAGGTGGTTTGAATGATATTTTCTCAAGCGTTAAGTTTTGCAGTAAAATTTCTAGTTTTGGCTTGTAAGATTGACCTTTCCTCAAAATGTCTATAAAACTCTCTTTTCTGTTCCCTTTTCAAGGACTCAAGGGTATCTCAATGTATTTTCTTCCTTAGGGTGCAGTAGCTGTACTGTCTCCCCCTATTTTTATACACTGGAATTAAAAACAGGCTGAAAACTAGATTACAGTAAGTTTTTTCTCAGACTAAGTAGTACACAACTCTAGAAATAGTTCTGTTGATTTTTGTGGGAGTCCTTGTGATGCTCGACAGCATGCACTGTGAGAAAAACGTGTCAGAATCTCATCCCAAAAAACTCAGGAAAAAATCCCTCATGCCTTCCCATCTGTGCGAATAAGAAGAACAAGAGCTGGGTTTTTTCCCCTTACATCCTAGAAACAGATTGTGTAGGCCTACTTGCAGCTAAACATTACCATTTATAGTGAATATGGTGAGCTGCTCTGGTATATTTTCTGATGCTGGTTACAGAAATATCAAGAGTTAAAATATTTCCCAATATTTTCTTTTTCCTAGACAAAACATCAGCGTGCTGAGCTCAGTTATCTAGTTGACAGACCCCGGCGAGTAAACAGGTATGAGCTCCTTAGCCTTGTTTTCCTAATGCATGCTTTAGCAAGTCCAAATGGGGTGCAGAAATGTGTTTACTGCAGATGTAAAATAGCAGTAAAGCAATGGGAAATTGAATGTATGTAGATGTATTAAATAAAACACTGTCAACTAAATGAGTTTGAATTACGGCTTTTCTGAACTGGTTTCAAAACCACCTGAAAAGAGAACAAAATCTCGTTTTGTATTAGTCTAAAACGTGCTTTAAATACTTATGAATGCTTCTGTATGGTCTTCCAGAAAACATTGGCCTCTCTGAGTTAAAATTTAGCTATCCAGCTTAAGTAAATGCTACCAAATTATTTATACCAATTACATGAAAACCAGGCGGAGTAATCATGCTTACTGTCCGTTTCAGCTAGACTACCAAGGTCTGAAAAAGCCAGTTTTGTTTATGGTGGCCAGAGCACCTCTGCAGAAGCAGTGCAGCAGGCAGGAGTGGGTGAATGCAGCACCGTGTCTGGCCATGTGATGGCAGAAGAATGTTTTATGAGTTCCTCTTTCATGTTTATTCTAATGTAAAGATGTTTCTGTGTCTAGTTCTGCATTCCAGGAAGCAGACATAGTAAGCTCTAAGGACAGTGGTCATGGAGACAGTGAGCAAGGAGACAGTGATCATGATGCCACTAATCGAGGTCAATCCTCTGGTAAGTCTGATAAGAGAATGGAAACAGTAGATCTTTAAGTAGGGAGACTAGAAAGAACAGTTACTTATAGGAATATAATACAAGACTGGCATAAATAATGTGAGCATACCGTATTGGAGGCTGGGTTTAAGTCAGCTTGCTACTACAGTTACCTGGGCAAGGAGTCAATTTTGAACCCCTTTCATTCACGGGGCAGAGTTTATTTTATTCATTTGCTTGGGGGGGGGGTATGTTATTCTGCATCATTTGCTGTAGCAAAACTCCCTGCACATTAAAACAAAGTTGTTGGTACATTTTATAGTGCATTTTTTTCAATGGCAGATTTGCAGAGTTTCAAAGCATTAGGTAGTTTTGTTTAGTAGGCACTTCAGCTAGCATGGCAGTGTGAAGTGCAGGGGGAGTTCCCAAGGGAAAGAATGAACCCAGTGATTGAATGACAGCCAGACTGTGAGGATTTTTGCTGGGGATCAGTGGACACACATTGGGTGCTCTGAATGTGTAATACCTTAGCATTTTCTGAGGATTGTTTTTCAATTCAAATTGAGACACCATATAGTATAAGTGATCTCCATGCTAATAAGGCTAAGATACCCTTAAGTACATTTCTTTCAGTCCTGACAAAGGAAAGAAATGCTTTAAAAGACTATGATTTGAATCACCTAGAAAATATATACGTTGCAGTGTTATTCCCGTGTGTACGGCTTGCTGTCTTTGCTCTCATACTGTCAGTTTTCTTCTGAAAGGGACATTTGTTTAGAGCCTATGCATTAGAATTCATTCTCACCCTCACACTGCATTTTAGCCACAAATGCTTCTGCTTTCTTCCCTACCACAGTCTCCAAAGGTCTGGTATGACTTGATTCGATACAATGATTTCTTTCCCTTGTTTCCTCTGTGCTCTATCGTGTATAAGGATTTGCTACAAGCGTGTCATACAAAATACTGCCAGAGTCTCTCCAGTCGTCCGTTTTTTCCCCTGACCCCTGTCTTAGAAGATACCAGGGCAAGGGACTCAGCACTGTCATAGCAGTGCTGCCTCACCCGCGTGCTCTGTTAACGTCCTCTATTTTCTTGCTGCTACAGTCACTGTGCCCTTAACCATGGGAAACCCAGGCTCCAGGGGAAGAGGAGGCTGCTACAGGGCCCCTTTATATTGCTGCAAGTCATTAATATGCAGACCTAATGAGACTCGAGAAGAGCCAAGAGTCTCCGGAGCTCCCTGCTTCTTGCAGGGCTTCATGCTAAGTGAACAGAGTGCCTATTTTGTGTCTGGGAACCTGACAACAAACCAGGTCTTGCCAGAAGTTTACATCCGAACACAGAGCCTCTTTCATTTTTGGCCTATATATGGCGTATGATTTATTGTTGTTTTAAAAAGCCTCCCCCCACCCTTTCTTTCGCACTGTTTCTGATGCAGCAATCAGTGCTACTGAGTTATAAAAAGCTCCCTCTCCTCCTGCCCTCCCTGCATTCCATTTTTTTTTTCTTTTACGCATTTTACTGCAGCAGTCATCTCAATGAACATTTCAATCAGCTTAGTCCCTCAACATAATGAACCATAATAACCAAACAGGAGAGAAAAGAATAAACATCTGCAGAAGGGGATGGATTTGACTGATGGTGGGAATATAATCATATAGTTGCACATCAACTGAAAGCTATTTTCTTTTAGATGCATTCAGTGCTGTTATTGTTGTGCCTCTGCTCTTTATTCTTTCTCTCTATTTTAAAAGTAGTCTATCTCAGATATGAACACTGGAACCACTGTCAAACTTGGCATTAGTCCTTAGCTGGGTAAATTCTTCATTTTCATCATTTCTATTTTATCAAACTAGGGGAAAAAACCTGTCCTATACTTTCAAAATAATTTAGAATCACTTAAGAATCTGATGTGATTTATGAACTTCTGTGTCTTCAATGGTGATTCCATATGGAGTAATGAAAGCTGACAATTAGGTCTGGTCTACTCGCAATTAACAGTTTGAACTGAAACCTCAAATACACAGAATTTCCGATTTAATATATTGGTGCTGTGATTTGAGAATAATCTGCATGTACAACTTTTAAATGCTAGTTCCAAACAGATATTTAAATACGAATCTCTGTAGAAACTGCTTTAATCTTCCACATACATATAATTTAGTTTTCCTGTAAGTTTTGGGCTGAATCCTGCTGTCGTGATGCAAAGAACGTGCCCCTCGACCTCAGCGATGACAAGATATTTTGATATAAAAACTTCACTCTTGCTATTAGCGTTTGGTGATGAATTTTATGGAGAAAAAAGGAGCATAAATCTTGTTTGATCTTGAATGGCTAGAGGAAATATCTGACGGAATGCCTTCTCAGTTTTTCAGTCGTTCTGGTGCTCTATAATCAATTCTTCCTAAATTATGGAAGGAAAACACACTGGTTGATAACATGGCAGAAGTTTGGGCTGTTTTTTTCAAGATGTTACCTGATACCATGCAGCATCATATTTGTTTTCAAAAGCATTGCATTTGCATCCAAAAATATTTAGTAGATAATTCACATTGACAAATAAAACCCACCACTCTCTACCAGTTTTAGTCAGCAGCATGTTCTGCTCACAAAACATCTTTTTACTGCTCTGTACATGACTTCTGTTACTGGCACCAGTCAACAGTCTTGTGGCACACAAGTAGCTATTCTATAGTAGTCCATTGCTAGCCAAGCTGACTGTCAAAAGTCATGGTCAATTATTAATTGGGAAGGAAAACATGCAGGATGAAAATCTATCACTGTGCCATAGATTTATCCTGCACAATTATTTAGTGAAAATTCTGAACTAAGCTGTTCTATATATCATAGAAATCATCAAAATGTTTTATTATGTTTTGAAATAAGATTCTAGTTCACCTTTTCACAAAATAGATTTTCTTAATAGTGATTTAATCATGGTTTCAAATGTTCTGGAATGTATGTAAGGAATTCATATTGTTCCCATTAAATTAACGGCTGAATGCCTCGTAATTATCCGCATATTTATCTACCTTAACATCCATGAAGTACAAAAGTACTGTCATCTGCATTTAGTGGGGAATGGCAAGTAGTGGGATACTCAAGAGCCTAATTTTCATGGATTGAGTAGTCATTTCATTGACTGGGGTAGGAATCTGAGCTTTTTGGAAAATGACTTTCCAAAGGTGAAGAAGCGCAAGAAGTTTTTGGCAAACAGAGGAGGGGTTTCTCAAACCCCAAGTGCATGTTCTAATTACTTGTGCTCTTCTTTGTCTGAAAATGGTTGAGACAAAAGCCGCTATTTGTTGTAGAACAAATGCAACTAATACAACACTACTACCTATTATTAACACACTGTATTTCAATCATGTTCTGTAGGAGTAATTTCTAAGCATGAGGTTAGTTTGTTTCCCATGGTTGATTAAATTCTTGGCCTCCCTTGTGAAATTGCCGACTTGGGTGCCAATTAATACTCTGCGTGTGTGTATGTTTAAACTGTATGATTAGACACCTGTCCTGTAAGATTTGGACTCATGCCATCAACTTATTTCATATGGTTGCTCACTAGCTACTCAGCTTTCTCAAGCCGAACATGCAGAGTTCTTCACAATATTACCTTTGTTTCACCTTTTTCACTGAATTGGCGTGATCTCTCAGGTGCACTTCAGGAAGGAATATCCAAGATGTGAAGCTAAGTAAATGTACTGTCATGTATATACTATAAAATGCATCAGCTTTTTTGATACTCTCCTCTGTGCAGTACTGGACGGTATGCATTGGTGACCGGCTGAGATCTAAAATTAGGCTTCCACTAGTGGACTTTATGAAGGGAATTGATAGGGGTCTGATACAAAGGCACAGGGTGAAACATTGCCTCACACCTTTTCAGTACAGATTAGGTAAACCCCAAGAGGGTTAGTATGCATTATTGCAGAAGAGCTATGATATTTCAGTGTTCATAAGGAGAAGAATTTGAGAAGTCAGAAGAAGAATTTTAGTGAGAAAGGGGCAGAGAAAACCAGTATTCCTTCTGAGCCTATGCAGGGTGACAGCTAAATCCTGTTTTGAAAGATCACTTGGGCTAAGAGCCTATCTTGGATAAAGTGAGAGTGAACATGAAAATGGCTTAGAAAAGTGCTTTGACTCAAGCTGAGGGTGGTTTCTTTTTCTTTTTTTCTCTTCTTTCCTTGGGCTGCATGCTTAATAATGTTCACATCTCAATGGTCCAGATAGGGCTTTGAAGTTGAGATTTGGAAGAGCTGAATATTGAAGATGTTTGAGTCTTTATTCATGTTCTCATGCAGATGAAGTCAGTTTTATCCAAGGCAGCACACCAATTACTTAGCAAGAAAGAATGACAATAACTCTGTTTCATAAAGTCCAGTTCTTCAGTAGATAAAGTCTTCTACAAAGGAGGTTAACATCATTATCCTTATTTGCCGAAACAAAACAGGAATCATAGGGAAATGAGTAACTTGCTCAAGGATAATCTAACCAAATGGATAGTTGTTCTGGTAACGGAGCTCTGAAAAGGAGGTCTGGTTCCCTACATCATACCTATCTTGCATCTAAACAGAAAAGTAGTTTTGCTTTTTAAAGAAAAACTACCACAGAAGAAATGGAAAATGCCATTTAGTTCCAAGTAAAAGCCAAAGTTATGAAAAAATTACATAAGTTGGGGAAAAAACACACTCAATAACAATACTACAAAAATACTTTGTCAACATTTAATTTGTATTTTTGCTTTTTAATACATCATTTACTCAGTAATACATATGAATGTGTTCACTCATTGCTCTAAAGGCTTGGTGTATGGCTCTTCTCCCTTAATTAAATTAAGAAAGAATACATTATTTAAAAATGGTTTTAGGCCTAATTTTTGCTTTGATCTAAACTGTCTTTCAAACCAATTAGAATTCATGTGCATAGAAATTTTGATTTTCTCCTTTTGAAATATGAAAAGGAAGCAAACTGGGAATATGCTTCAGAAGTGCAACACTGCCAAGTATCTGATTCAAAGCACCTGAGTTCAGGAAATGCAGATGCAGATATCAAACTTCATATTTAACTCCCTTCTTAGTTTTTGGTTTCCTTTGAGGGAGGGGTGGGGGCTTGTTTTCCTTCAAAATCTGCCAAGTTAAGGTTGTGGGAGGGCTCATATTGCCCACTGGCCTCTCTAGTAATAAGAAGTGAACAAACAGGAATGAACTAGTGGCCTTTGCCATGAGCTCTTATATGTATGCTGTGTTTGGAATAGTGCAATGCTTATCATTTTTCAGCACTTCAGTGCACTATAGTATCTGTTTGTATCCACAAAGGACATTTGAAATTCATCATTCAGACTCACCTTTAAAATCTCAGTTTATCTGCATGCAAGGTCTAATATGATAACTACACGAAAAATATAAAGCATTTTTCTTTAATGTGGATTTGCAATTATGGTGGATAGTTTAGTTCTGAAGGATCGTACATATAACCAGATTTATGAGGGAGATGAGATGGAAGTGTTATGCTGCTGAACATTTCTTTTTGTTATAAATCAAGAACATGATTTTTGGTGTATGAAGGAGTTCTGTGGTGAATGTCTTACTTCATTTACCATGCTATATCCTTCCTTCCTGGAAAATAGCAAATAGCCTTTCCCCTCCCTGTTTTTAATGCTTTTCAATTGGAAACAGAGAATTCTATACCATGACCCACAGGAAAAAGGTGGAGGAAGAATAGCCAGCATTCATATCATAGTCAGTGTAAATATACATAGGTGCCCAGGGATTTCAAAACCGGACTGCTAATTTGAATTTATTTTCTCTCAAAATACTAAAACCGAGGGCTTGGTTCTGCACCCATTAAACTCTTAGGGAATGTTGTGACTGATTCAAGTAGGAACAATACCCCACCCAGGCCTCTCTGAACATTTTGTTCCCATCCTAAACAAGCTTTTACATTCTAGCTGTGTGTTCCAGCAGTGTATATTAAAATTCAGATGTATATGTATGTAAATTTTTTTTTTTCTTTTACAAATTCTCATCTTCAAGGGGGGAAAAGTTTGTCATACAAACTTACATTTTATATTCCCTACATTCATTACGTTGTTTATTCAAAATCCTGATTTATAGTGGCTATAACATCTCTTTTATAATAAACTGTTATATAAAACTGTTCAGTGCACTGCAGTAGACAAGCAGTATTCAAAAGGGAACTAAAAAAATAATATTTGGATAGAGACATTTTGCAGTTTAGCAGCTGATGTGAAAACAAAATACTAAAATGGAGGGTAATTTTCCAGGGGAAATAAAAATCCATAAAGAGAAAAAAAGGGTCCGTCTGACTAGATATCTTAAAAACACTATTATTATAATATCCCCCTCCCCACTGACTAAAGAATATAATTTAATATTTATCCATAAGTTTTTGTTTCTCCTGCTGTCTTTCAGGAAATGTTGAATGAATATGGTCACTGATACACTGTTGGCAAAATGTAACTGCAATCATTTTCCTATTAAAAGTAGGGTTATTTGTTGTTTACATGTACCTTTGCTAGGAAGTCTGAAAATTGAAATAAACATTTTGTGTTAATTGTCACTTATATCTTCTGAATGGCAAAAAGTTAGATTCATAAAATATGTCTTTTCTTGCATAAGAGATACTTTTGTGCAGACATTTCAATATATAAGATACAGACACACAGTGTTTTATAGACATTGTTATATATCCATTTCTTTCTGGGAAGTCTGCATCGAAATCTTTCTTTTCAGTCTTTGATAGCTACCACCACTACGGAATTTAGAACTGTACAGTTTGTACACCTTGCCTGACGATCTTAATCTGATTCCTTAATCATATCTGCAGTTCACATTTGCATTCTTCAACAGTTCACTGATCAGTAATTTATTTTCAGACTTCTGCATGCCAATTATCAATGCAAGGTTCTAATCGAAACTGGACGTAGCATTGTATGTTACTTAATTTAAAATTAAGAACTCATTATAAAGTGAGATTAATCTGAGATATAAAGCTTTTTTTCTTTATTCATAGTTTTTCTAAGCCTTTAATACTCAAGCACTTGTTGATAGCTCAGAAAGATTCTTGCTTGCTGAAGAGATTGTTTTTTGTAGTGTGAGATATCACATAAATATTACTAATATAAGTCAAATTATGGTTCAAAACAGTGGTAGAATTCTTAATACTAATCTTCACATTGGAGATCAAGCTAATCCAGTTCTTTACAATGTTGGCTGGTGAATGAGCTACTTTACATGAATCTTATTACAGCTGTTCAAAATTTTTTCATATTTCTCTTGCAAGTAGTGTCATTTTTTGTAATTCTAATGCAATGCTTGTAAGTGCAATGTTTATAACAGATTTAGTTCAGTTTTGACATACACCTATTCTAAGACACTCAGTTCTCTTTATAAATACAAGGAAAAGGTATTTCTTTACTGTTCTGCTTTTCTGTACGATGTTGAACGTCAACTTGGAGGTGCTGGTATTTATTTTACTCTGTGCCTATGCTTTCATACACCATTCCTCTCAAAACAAGTATAATCCAACAACTTAGTGACTCACAGTCAGGGAATACTCTTTTGGAAGGCCGATCTGAAGGTAGTCAATAGAAGCATAGCTTGTCATTTGAAATCTTAATAGCATTAAAGGATTTGTAAGCAAACAGTTCCATGTTGGCAGGGACAAGTGTTTGCTTATATAGGGGAAGCATTAACAATTCTGTCAATAGTATCCACAGCCATGTCACATGTGACTATGGCTACCTTTGTACTACTAATTACAGTAATTTATTACAGGATTCTGTCCCATTACTTGGATGACTTGATGACAGTAAGGACTGCTGCAGTAGTAATGAAAACTATCTCTGAAAGAATGATGTAACAGTTGATTAAATAAGCCATCCTGATCACTTGAAAGCTGGATTCCTACTTTGTAAGATCTGCTTTTAATATCAGTAGGCTCTATCTGTGTACTAAAGTATGCACAGATAGTTCCTTTATAGGACTCATTAATATTTCATTTTCATAAATGAAATCTGTGACTCCTCAATCAGGACATTTAATTTCTTTGGTCAGAGATACATTTATATAGAAACAATTCCTTCATGTTCTTAAACAAGTATTTTCAACTGGTGAACTACAGACATCAACCTACAAGTGGAATTGAACCTTATTTGAACGGGTTCTAAACAGTGAGATCTGCAAGTGGTTTTGTGAGATAGAACCACCAATACCCTTCTTCTTGTGATATTTTTCTGTATGTGACATTCTGGCATTTAGTTACGCTTATTAAATGGTGTCTTTGACTTCTGAAGACTGGACAATCAGATTTTTTTTGTGTTGAGGAGACGAAAGTAGTGGAAGAAGTTCTTACGACATTTCTCTTTCCACTTTTCTCGGCATAATCTTTCTTATCTGTCAGCAGCTGTTCATGATGCTGAAGCTTATATCTCTAGTTTCTTTTTCTCTCATGCTTGCAGGCATGGATCTCTTCTCCAATTGCACGGAGGAATGTAAAGCACTGGGCCACTCAGATCGGTGCTGGATGCCTTCCTTTGTTCCATCTGATGGACGCCAAGCTGCAGATTACCGCAGCAATCTGCACGTACCTGGCATGGACTCCGTTCCAGACACTGAAGTGTTTGAAACACCAGAAGCCCAGCCGGGGGCAGAAAGGTCCTTCTCCACCTTCGGCAAAGAGAAGGCCCTTCACAACACTCTGGAGAGGAAGGAGTTGGATGGACTGCTGTCTAATACACGAGCGCCTTACAAACCACCATATTTGAGTAAGTACTATTCAAAAAGCTGTATGAAAGTGTTCCCTTTGCGGGAATAAAAATAACCTCTTTCTGCTATTCATAGTAGGAATAATACAGACACAATTTTAGGAGCAGTGGGGAAAAATGGCTTCTCTTGGATTCAGGCACCACTGAAGAAGGCATTGTTCAATGCTTTTAAAAAGAGACAAAACCTTGATTGTTTTTAGTGTGACATGATTGTCAACAACAACAAAAGTATCAGCTGATATTAGTGGGGGAGTTGCTCAGTTTTGTTTTCTGATGCTGGATTATTTTCAAAGTTTTCTTGGATAGATGGTTTAAACACGGACATTTCCAGGCTAGCATTTTTTAAGACTAAAATTAAGTTGAGAGAACGGTCCTAGGAGCTTCTTTTTATGATTGAGCAGTATCTTGTGAATAAACAGTATGCGTATTATTTTGCAGTAACTATTTACATAATTAACATTAAGGGTTTGGAAGGAAGAAGACAAAACTTCTTGCCTTCGGCCTGATCATCTTTCAGCCTACACAGTATTGACTTTTGTCAGTGCTCCTCTGTGCCTTCTGTCTTGTTCGAAAATCTTGCCTCTTTCTTTAGTCACCTCTTGACTATGGTTGGGTGGCATGAAAGAGTGTGATAGATCTTAAAAAAGACCTTCATAATTCCTTTTGGAGTCTGAGCCAGTTGTAGAACCCTTGAGTAATACTTTGATCTAATATGTCTTTTCATTCTATTTAGCAGCCTTCTGTATTTTATTAGAGACTGTAATCTCCTTGACTTCAAGAGTTTATGATGTTTATCTCATCCAAATAAGCCAAAGACATTAACATTGCAGTACCAACCCTTTTTAAAGCAACAAAAGTCTTTTAGGACAGCAGATCAGGGGTAAAAAAAAGAATCTCACTGAATGGTATTAATTTATTTATTTTTATAAAGCATTTAGTTGTTCTGCAGTGGCAGTCCTGGTGTGAGATCTTTGCTCCAGATCATTCTCAGCACAGACAGTTCGGCTCTCCCTTCTTAATTCAGGTGTTTCAGTCCTTCAGAGAGGTCTTTCTACCACTTCACTCTTTAGCTTTGCTTTACTGAAAGCTTCTAAATTTGGATACCAATTCTGATATGTGAAAGCCATTCCTAAAAACCCTGTCCTGAGACAATCAGCTTATTTTGTGTAGGCTAAAATGTCAGGTGTCAATCATCTGGTCATACTCTGAAGACCAATGTGAAACTTCACTTAGCTATGACCTAACGACTCATGACTCTGTCTTTCCCTAAATGGTCTTCCATCATTTACCTCTACGAAACATTCTTTAGTACTAAGCTGTAATCTAGCAGTACTAATTTCATCTCTATCCCTTTAGTTGAAAATGTGAGTTTTGTAGCACTGATGATCTAATCACAACAGAGTTCCGCTGTAGTATGTGCATTACAATGATGATTATATCTGGTGACACCACAATAGTAGCTCTGTTCTGTTTTGTTCTAGGCCTGGGAGTTTTATTTCAAATAACAAAGAAATATTTTTTTATTGGTAGTTTAGGGATTTTAAATTTTGTTCAGCTAATGTAAGTAGTATTGTTGAAGAATGTGTTTACATACAGACATCGGTCTGCATTTTACACTTTTCTGGTATAAGGGCATAAAAAATTGGAGGTAAAATGTTGGAAGTAAGCAATATAAATGAGTGGTATTATGTAAGCCACACTTGAGAATCCAAATTTAGTTTTGCTTTTTTTCTTTGAACCTCAAAGCTAAAACTGCTACAAAACAAGAGTAATATTTCTGTTTTATTTTCCCTTATTTAATATTTTCTTTAGTAAAATTTTAGATTATAATTGCATAGCAAATAACAGGAGCAAAAAAAAGAAAGTGAGATAGTTGTAGCAATGAGTAAATAATTCATTATTAATAATGTATTCAATGAATAAAGCAAGAGGAATGCATATGAGGAAGGTGATTCAGGAAGGAGCTTTAGTTGAGCCACTGGGTAATTGCAATTGTAATAAAATTAAATTCAACTTCTTAACAAAGAAGATCATATCAAAATCAGTTTGTCGGTAGAATGATTTTTTTTAAAGAAGTGATTAAAATGAAACAACCCTCATATTCAGCAAAAATACTGTATAAAAAGTTGCAGCATGTATGAAAACGGCCATATGAAAAATCAGTAGCAAAGAAGAACAAGTATATTGCAGAATACAAAAACTATTTGAACTAAAAAGGTCTCAATAAAAGAGAGATTCTTAAGCAAAATGATCAGAAAAGAGCATAAGTTCTAGCAAGTAAACTTTAGGATAGTAATTAGTGGAGATAAGAGGGACTTCTTAGAGCAAATAGGCAAAGGCATGCAAATAAATATAGACAATTTTTAAGATGTCAAGTGTAGTAAGCTAGGAGAGAATTGGTGGGTCTCTTGAGGTGCAGTTAGTGAGGACAAGGATGTTGCAGAGATTCTAAACTGTTTCTTTGTAAACTGTATTTACTAGAGGAGGGATGGAGAAAGAAAGACAGGCGTATTTAGGAAGCCACCCATCCCAGGTAACCGTTTCAAATAAATGTGCAAGACTGAGTCGTGGAAGAAGATGTTGTTGAAAAATTGACTAAAACAACTAGGAAGAAGTCAGTGGATTATGTGTTTCTTTAATTTTCAGTTTCTAACAAAAGCTAGCAACCAAAGAATGTCAGAAGTTGTGTTTATCGTTAGAAAAGGTACTAGAAAATCTTGTAACTTAGAGATCAGTGAGAAACCTCAGCATAGGACATAAAATTGTAACTCGGGGGTTTTAGGAACAAGGCAGCTGGCATCTGTCCAGGAAAAATGCACAGAAAGACTGTCAATCTATTAGAATTTTGATAGAGCAGGTGAGAATTAATCAATATAATGTATTTGAAACTGTCAAAAAAACCTTTAGCATAGCTTCTGTAGAAGCTACTAAAGTAGCTTTAGTAGAAGCATAGTAGCATAGTAGCATAGTAGCATAAAGTAGCATAGTAGAAGAAGCTACTAAACTAAGCAAGTGTTGTCACAGAGCAAAGCATTACCAGACTCTGTGCCTAAGAGAAAAAAATCATAAGGATAAATGGAACATTTTAGCAGAAGCAGAGTTCCTCAAGTGTCTATGTGGAGATCCATGGAGTTTAAAAAATTAATTATCTAGAAATGGAAATGAGAAAAAGGGGGTGGTATTTGCAGATGACATAAAATGGTTTAGGTCAATCAAGTCTCTAATAGACTACGTATGCCCACGTTGTGCAGTGAAGCGTGGTCCAGAAAACCCAGTCTGCTTCTGACCTAGCTCGCTGTGGAACTGAAAGCTGCAGGGCAGTGTCAGCACGGTGGGATAGCTGAGCGAACTTACTCGCTTACACTGTGCCGTTAGCGCAATAGCTACAAAGGTAAACCGGTAGCTCTGCGTGGAGCTTTCACTGTGCCATACGAGTGTATCTGCTCAAGTTTGTGTGATCCCTACACGGTGTTCCAATGGGTATGTTCAGTGCAGAACCTTAGAAAAGACAAATGCGGAAGGAGATGTATATTATCATGAGAAATTTGAACTCTTCTTGAGAACAAAGACCATGGAATAATTCCCTGAAAAGTGTCCCCCCAATGTACAAAGCCAGCAAGAAGGAAATAAAATGCTAGGTTGTAAAAAGGAATTGAATTGAAAAGACACTATAAAAGTACTACAAAACCCTTACACAAAACATATCACCCTGTTGCTCTAGGCAGTCTATTCATTCCATAGAAATACATAGCATAATGGCAAAAATACTGAAAATATTTCTATGCAAAGTCATATCAAAAGCTTAGTACTAATTAATTTAGACAAGCTGTGATAGGGACATGAAGTAAACAGGAGACTGCATGAAAACAGAGAAGGTAAGCTGGGTGCTTGCGTTTGCCATTCTCAATAACAAGAGAGCAGCAAGGCAGCAAAACAATTGAAGGGCAACCAGGCCATGAACTGATAAGACCATACGCATTTGATCAAATGATACACATTTGACACAAATAATACAAATAAATGACACAAATAATCTGTCGAACTTATGGTTATGGGGGGTGATTGAAACCAAAGGCTTAATAGTGGGGATTTGGGTGTTTGCTTCTTTGCTGTTTGAGGTTTAGGTCATCGCATGGATAGTTGAAAACAGCAGCAGCTATATTACAAATTATAATGTAGAAAAATATATAAATCCTCATACTTGAAAAGGTTTCTTTATGTCCCATTATCAAATTTTCACCTTACTGGTCTAAGCCATTGGACTTATTCATACACCAGTTTCCTCATAAACATACATATTCTATATATTATTCTGAGCAGAATACACCTGTCGTGGTTTAACCCCACCCGGCAACTTAATCCCCACCCAGCCGCTCACTCGCTCCCCCCTGGTGGGATGGGGGAGAGAATCGGAAGAGTAAAAGTGAGAAAAGTCGAGGGTTGAGATAAAGACAGGTTAACAGGGAAAGCAAAAGCCACGCACGCAAGCAAAGCAACACAAGGAATTAATTCACTCCTTCCCATGGGCAGGCAGGTGTTCAGCCATCCCCAGGAAAGCAGGGCTCCATCACGCGTAATAGTGACTTGCGAAGACAAACGCCATCACTCCGAACGTCCTCCCTTCCTTTTTCTTCCCCCAGTTTCTATACTGAGCATGATGCCATATGGTATGGAATGTCCCTTTGGCCAGTTGGGGTCAGCTGTCCCAGCTGTGTCCCCTCCCAACTTCTTGTGCCCCCCCAGCCTCCTCGCTGGTGGGGTGGGGTGAGAGGCAGAAAAGGCCTTGACTCTGTGTAAGCGCTGCTCAGCAGTAATGAAAACATCCCTGTGTTATCAACACTGCTTCCAGCACAAATCCAAACCATAGCCCCATACTAGCTACTGTGAAGAGAATTAACTCTACCCCAGCCAAAACCAGCACAACACCAAAAGTAGATCTCTTTGTACTCAAATAATATATTTTGAATAATATTTTTTCACATAGGTTTTAAGTATTTATTATGACTACAAGTTATAAAATTGCGATGGGATCAATAAATTGTAGGGGTTTTGAAAACAGTTTTCTCATAGAGTGACTCCAGGATTCTTCCAACTTGCATATTCTTCTTACTGTGTAATTTACACTTATTTCTTCTTATTCTCCATGTGATTTGAACACTGCCTTTCTGCAAACAGTCAAGAAATTTTCCTAATGACTTGAATGTTCATAAAACATGAAAGAGATTCTGAACTTGACTGGAGAAAATAAAATAAGTGAAATAACACTGGTGAGGAAAATAAAATGTAGCTTTTGAACAATTCCTATATTTTTAAAGTAGATTCTAACCATTTCTATCTAATTTTTCATTCAGTGGTGGTTATATTAGCCATTATTTTTATAAATATTTTTCCTGTAGTGGCCAAAAACCCTAATCCAAGATTCAAACTCCGTTGTACCAGATTCTGTAGGATGTCTAACAGAGACTATCTTCACAATGAATACCTCATCGGTCTGATTCTGATTTCTAATACTTTGGACCAGGTCCTGAGATGGTGACAGTGGTTATAGCACCATTGCATCCATCTCAGTAGTATTTTGATCTATAATTGATGATAAGAAGTACCTTTAATTTAGTTTCTTGTTTTTCCTGTAATTGTGGATCATTCCAGACGTACATTTCTTTTATAATACTTTAGAGCTTTCCTAAAGTTATGTACTGATGTTAGTGATAGAATATTTTTTCTTCCTATTAAGAGGTTAGGATTTTTTCTATATATGAAAACAGTCAAATATTGCCATAATACCTTAACTTTCTATGTAGAAATGCTTACTTTCCTCTAAAAAAATGACTTTGGCATAGCTTAATCTGCTTTGGAAGCAGGTTAAGATAAACTGCATAAAGGCACAATTTGCTACACAGAATAACAGTTTATACAAGGAGACATTCTGGAATAATAATTGTGTTCTAAAGTAGACCCCTAATTAGCTCTGCAATATTTTCTACATACATGCAAGCATCTTCATCTTCACTGATGAAACTGTATCATCATCATGGTAATTATTGCCAACACCATCAACATATTTTATGTATGAATCAGGATTTTATCATGTTAGGTATGACATATACATAGAGGGAGAATAAAAGAGCTGGTCTCTTCCCCAAAGAGCTGGCCGCCTAAGCAAGGTGAATTGGAAGGGGAAAAAATCCCTTTCTTTGGCTAACTGTTTTGATTTGTGTGGCATGGTTACTAGACATCAACACTACCTTTGATAGATGCACATAGGTCTAGGCTTGCTGAGTCAAATGATTTGCATGAGACTTGCTTGTGTTGTCCAAAAAATTTAAAGGTAAGCTTCTCCTCGTTCTGTGCCTCTGTTTCTTAGCCTGGATAGCCATTGACTCCCTGCGGCAGAGGTACAATGAAGGTCTGTACACAGTCAGGGTGATTGGGCTTGGCTCTGAGCACAAGTCCCTATGTTTATGTGAAAGTATAGATGTAGTCCGAGGTTCTTGTTCTACAAAATATTTGTCACCTGCTCAACTTGACCTATCCAAGTCAAGTTGGTTTACAAATAAAATTAAAAAGTTTTCAAAAGTCTTTGCACAGTTGAATGTTTAGGAATTGGACCATCAATTTATTTCAAATAATCTACCACAGAGCTAGCACAAAGAACAGTTTAATTTACAGTCATTATCCATCTCGCTGAATTAGATTAGAACAAATGACCCAGAGGAGAAAAATGTTCATGTCTTTATAGCAGGACAAGAAGTGTCTCACAATCCTTTGATTATTTTTCAAAGGAATAAAAAAAGTGCATGTAAATATTTTTTGTGTATTTTGATCTAGTTAGCATTATAAGGGCCTATTTCTGAATGGCAAGATATGTAACACAACATTTTCTGCTGATGTTTAACACAAATATATGAAAAGATGTTTTAAGCAAGAAGTCTTTACTGTTTTGGAAAAGTTTCAAAAAAAAAAGAAGGAAATGACAATTTTGTACATTTAATATGATGGAAGAAGAATTTTCTTTGTTTTTTTGTTTAGTTACATCTAATTTCTGGAAATTATTTGTGTAGTTTTATCACGGCTGTGATAGACATTATAGCATCACATTTGCATAAACATAAATAACAGCTATTTTGAATGGGACACTTGATTAATTTTTAAAGATGAGGCTTGTCTACATTTTTGCTTTTAAAATTAGTCTACTTGATTTCCAATACAGATCAGGTAAACTTGTGAGCTGTCTGATCCCTTCATTAATAATTTTGAACTCAATTTGTGATTTTCACACATACTTGAAGTAAAAATGCACACAAGTAAAAGCAAACAAATTAGCACCAATGAGTTGCATGTACATACTACAGTTCTTGGGGTAAGAAGAAAGAACACATTGTAATGCTGGATTAAAAAAAAAAAGTTGCATTGAAATGCAATTTTTATTGGTATTAATAAACAGATGATATGTGCATAGTAAAAGAGTTGTTCCTTTGTGAATAGTACAGTTTTGTCCTCAAAAAGAATGTTAAAATTGTATCTTTCAACTTTAAATCTGATCTGCATAGCTGAATATCCTACATATCCTGTCACAGACAGTGGAACTCTTCACTTATATTCAGGAATTTATCTCTGGGACAGGATACAGCTCTCATTTCTGCACAAATGAGAATGACTTTGTACATGCAAAATTGCTCAGCCAAAATGGAAGCTGAGTTGAAAAGCCAACATCTAATAATGCTAAGAAACCTAACTGAATACTTTCCTTTTCTAAAAAGTCTAATAGAGCATTCCCATTTTTGGTGTATCTGAAATGCTTATACCTCACTTATACCTCAAGTTTGCCACTTCAGATACATCATCTCTATTAGGTAAATAAAGCTGACAAAAAAAACCCCCAAACCTGAGTTAAAACTTAAACAGGTAATACTAATTAAAATATAATAAGGGGAGAGCAAGACTATGATGTATTTTTACTTATTATTGTAGGTACTCTATGATCTTGAATAAACCACTTATGATGATTCACTGTTCAATGATTATTGCATAACTTCTGAAAGGTATTTTTATCTCACATTCACGACTGCTTTGCATTCCTCACCTTGCAGCTATCGCTCAAAGGGAAGAACACTTACAGAGTATTACTGCAATAACAGAAGGGAAATGGATAACTCAGAAAGCACAATTAGAAAGGAATATATAAATATGCAAAGATAACTTGGCTTTAGCCCAATAAAACCTATAAATTACATTATTTTTATGAAATTTTTATGAAAATAATATAAGAAAAAGAAATAAGCATTCTTCTTTTAATTTTAAAGTACAGGTGTTAGCTGTTATATTTAAATACTATTTGCTTGAATCTCTTTATGGAACTGTGATCTTGCACAGAATTAACAGTACCCTGTACCATACAAAATACTGATAAAAATGTACCCGTTATGAGGTTTACATAGCATCTTTTATCTTAGATGACTCTAGAGCTCTAGAGCAACTACAGTGCAGGAAAATAATTGAAAAAGTTAAAAAAACTTGAGTAACTTATACTTGAAAGAAAATTATATTTTTAGTTTGTCTTAATATTGTCTTAATTTGTCTTAAAATATGTATGTGTCTAATTTGTCTTACAAATATATCATTTCAACTGTTTCTTTTCCTCTAATAGCTGTAAAAGTCTGTATTTGCCAGTTCTGACTGGAACACATAGAAGTCTTGTATATCTAACTATCTCAGACTGGTGCTATATTTATTCATTTATGTAGATTTTGAGAGTGCTTATGTCTGCCGTGAATATACCATCTGTGGAGACTTTTAAAAAAATAATGAAATACCATTTTCTGGATTCTTACCAGTGGAATACGAAAAAAAACCAGCAGAAGGATTGCTGGAAACTTTAGGAGTAATTTTTGAGATTACTGTGTTATGCTGGTTTAAAATTCCCAAATGCCTCATTTCCTATAAATTTAAATCCTATGACAAAAATAATTTAGCCACTTATGGACATGAGTCTGTTTGGAAAGCAATGAGATGTTTGGAGTTAAAATTTTCAAAGGCTCTAAAGTTATTTATTTTTGATAGGCAAATTCTATTCATTATGAATAAATGCTATTCTTAAATGTACAAACCTCCTTATTGTGACAGTCAGGAGCTGGAGAATTGAATGTGTGCCTAATCTTGGGTCTATGCGCAGCAAAGTATTTTCCTCTCTGCTTGCCCCTATCTGAGGAACTCCTTGGCCTGCACAGCAGAGGAAATTATTCTTGTTTCTGGCTCTTTTGCTGCACACAATAACTCTGATTTTCCACTGTCATTTTCACTGCTTTAATTTTTGAGGGCTTCCCTTCCTTTTTTTTTTTTCTTGACCAAAGGAGGAAGAATAGGGAAAGCCATTTAAAGAATGCAACAACTAGCCAGTAAGAGAAGGAACTGCATCTACTTATCGTGTTTGGATACGCACGCTATAGGGATCAGTGTTGCTATTTAGCTGGCAAGCCTGTAAACAGCTCTATTTGTACACTAGCCACCGAGAATCCACAGCTTCATGCTAGCAGTAGGATGACTGCTGCTGGGAAGTAGCTGTCAATATATTTAATTTGTTTTAGAAACATAGTATGGTGAAGTCAGAAGGGTGAAAAATGATGTATTTGGTACCTACTTGTAAGACAGGAAGTAGGAGATACAGAGAATTAGAATATAATTCTTAGTTTCAATACCTAATAAATTGTTGGAGGAACTAAATACAATTATAGTAATCAATGTGGATTCACCAAAAATCTAAACTCTCCTCAGGTAATTTAATTTCTTTCTTTGATAGGATAATGGTCTTTATTGGTTGAAGAAAATATTGTGGTCACGGGGAAGCAAATCTTCAGAACTTGCTTCCTAAATTCTGCCTGAAAATTATGTGCATGTATGAGTTGCAAGAGTAAATCTGCATTTCTTGCATACACAGGAATCTATTTCATATGTGTAAGTGATGTTATTTTACATGACATTTTCACAGGTTATCAGGAGTAATGTGGATTAGAAAGAAAAAAAAATGGATGCAGAGTAGATTCACCAAAGAAGTTACGGGGATGACAGACTCCTGTTTTAGCAAGTGACCTGAGTCCTCTGACTTTATCTTTTCACCTCCAGCATCATGGCTGCATTCAGCACTGGAAAAGGATTCATTATGAAACTGCTTGAATGCAACCTTTCTTTATTCATAAGGAATTTTATAGGTGCTGATATTGTGGATTCATCTTATGTCAGAGTAAAATTCTGTCACTTTGTGACTTTTTCAGTTGCCTATTTGTGCTTTCGTTTGACATCCATCTATTCTCAATTGGAATTTAGATGACAACTGAATGTAGCTGCACACAGCTACAAGTGAGATCTAAAAACTGAGATCTAAAAAAGTTCTTGCTTACAAATGAGATGCAGTAATAACTTTTTTTTCTGCTCTCCTTGAGATAAAGTGCTGTGTGCTTTGTACTTGCAATATTCTTTATGTCCAATATGGCTACGCTGCTTCTACTTAATTAAACAGGATCCTTCCCAGCGCTGGAATGTTATGGTCTGTACTCTTGCACTCCCTGGCATGCCTTTAGCCTGGGTCCACTAGCTTTCTTTCCTAGCAAGTCCTGGGCATGGTGCGGGTGTCAGAACATGGGCCAGGGACCATTCCTGAAAGCAGATTGAATATGATCACACTATATGGCCTCCATATATCGCTCAATATGGCTGAGAAATTTTAATAATGTGGATATAAATCATGCCATTCTGGTAGTCTTACGTGACAAAGAATGGTCATGCGCAAATTTCATTCATGGATAGAAACTGAGCCAGTATGTATTTTTGAATAAGAGAAGTTTTGAAAAGATTGTGAGAAGTTTATACGATACACTTAAGGATGTTATCTTGGTAAACTGGGAAGGACTCTCTGTAATCTGAGTGTATGCTGCTCATGAAAAACAATGTTAAGTACTGTGCTTTAGAAATGGAAAATAAAACGTTCACAAAAAGAGAGGGGACATACCTACCAGATCCTAATGCCTCCTAATCCCTGCTAGGAGAGAGGGGTGGTGGAAAAAACACCATGGCAAAGTGTCCTGGTTTTGGCTGGGATCGAGTTAATTTTCTTCCTAGTACCTGGTGTAGTGCTGTGGTTTGGATTTAGGATGAGAATAATGTTGATCACACAGGGATGTTTTAGTTGTGGCTAAGCAGTGCTTACACTGGTCAAGGACTGTTCAGCTTCCCCTGCTCTGCCGGGTGCATGAGAAGCTGGGAGGGGGCACAGCCAGGACAGCTGACCCCAGCTGGCCAAAGGGCTATTCCAGACCATATGGCGTCATGCTCAGTATAGAAACTGGGGGAGTTGGCTGGGGGCAGTGATCGCTGCTTGGGGATGGGCTGGGCATCGGTCAGCGGGTGGTAAGTGCATTGTGCATCACTTGTTTTGTACATTTTTTATCATTATTATTATTATTTTCTCTTCCTCTGCTGTCCTATTAAACTGTCTTTATCTCAACCCACAGGTTTTACTTTTTTTCCACTTCTCTCCCCCATCCCACGGGGGCAGGGGGCAGGGAGGGTGAGCAAGTGGCTCTGTGGCACTTAGTTGCCAACTGGGGTTAAACAACGACACAAAGATAAATTGGATAGGAATACACACTGTGATGCTGATGTAATACTGTAATGCATGTTACCTCATGTAAGAACAAGTAAATTTAATTATTTCAGGCCAAATCCAGCATGATTAATTTAGGCACCTCTGAAGGCCACCAAACGGTGACTTATACATGTCTGCTTCTCCCTTATATCTATAGGGAACTTAGGCCTTAAGAGCAGTTTAGGAGGAATGGTTCATATCCCTCCTCTTCTCCTGAGGACACTGAAAATTTTAAGCCACATTGTAGCCAGCTTTTAGTGTATTCTGCATTGGTTAACTCTCAAACTGACATGTTCCTTTTCAGGCTTGTCAGCTTAAAGAGATGTATATTGTAGATTTCAGAAGAGTGCAATAAAATGGTGAATTTTGAAAAAAAAAAAACCAAAAAATCCCCAAAATCACATGGAGGAAGAAGAGAAGAAGATTGAGGAGAAGAAATGATTGTTGCATACAAATACATAAGCAATTTGTATATATAAAAAAGAAAGGAATCAAATACTGGTATTACTAAGGATAGTACCAAAATTATTAGCTTACAGTGAATTGGGAAGAATATGAATTTGCTACTAGAACATACATGCAATTAGACTAAGTTGTTAATGGAGAATTTGGAAATAATCTTAGGTAATATGCTCTGTGCTAAGTTTGATATACATCAGGTATAATTTAGGAGTTATTTAATTGGTCTTAATAGAGTACATAATTATAAGAACTCTTGCAAAATTAAATATTCCATGATTCTCTGAATATAATGGTGATGTCATGTTTATCTTTAGTGTTTTCAGGTAGATAATATGGTTATAACAGTACAGAAAGATGAAAATGCTTTCTTCTGCTCCCTGTACCTTGTGGGGAAACTGTCTTTGGTATTTTTATGGTACGTTATAGAATATAGCTTAGCACTTTCTGTGCTGAATTGTAATAACTAAAAAACATTGTTTCTGTAGTAAATAACGGCAACCAGAGATAAATCAAACCTGACATGTACTATGCCACTGGGCTATTGCTGGCAGTGAAAAAAAAAATTGTCAGCATTTAGAACAGAAAATCAAATGCACACAAAAGTATCTTATGTGCCACAGAACATTGATGACAAAATCCAGGACTCAATTCAAAATAAAATCCTCCTTAATCGTATGTTTAATGTAAAGCACATGTTGATTAAGGTCAGTGCTTAAACTTAAGCCTATGCTTGAGGATAGTCCTAAACAGAAATTTTATCTGGTGCTTACATGAACTGGGACTTGGATACTTATTCTTAAGAACTGAAATGCTTTATTTTTTTCCAGAGGATCAGCTAAGTCCAGGTAGAATATAAACCTCAGATCACTCAATAGCACCAGAGAAACATTATTTCATTGACTGTCATGATGTGTCAGCATTTGTATCAGGTATCTCACCTGCTGTATGAAAATATTTACAAAGACATGTTCCAAACATCAAAAATATCTTTTAAGTGTGTATTTTCCAATCTTGAAATGAAGCTAATAGCAGTGGCAATATGTGTCAGTCAGAAATTTGGTCAATAAACTTTTTTCAAAAAAGAGTGATAACCTGTTTAAGTTGTTGATAGAGAATTCAACGCTATGTTCAAATTTGAAAAGTGGCAATTTTGGACTTAAGTGCAAAGAACAAACCTCTTTACCCCTTTCCATGGAGTAGGTAACACTCTTTGTCATGTTCACGAGATTATGATGAGTACAGTGTCCACCACTGTGAAATTTTGTCTCAGCTGGGCATGGCTGTGTCTTGAACTGATTTAAATGAACATAGATATGGAAACGTATGCACTTAATGCAAGGCAAAAGGAAAGGTTTTATGTGATTACATTGTTTACTTTATACAAAAGATAGCTTTTTGGCACAATCGTCTTTGTTCCAGAAGTAAAGATGTATTCTCAAAGGAAGGAAAGGTTTTAATGGTCTGTGGGGTTTATTTATTTAGCTAAAAGCAAGTCTGTTTCCAGAAAAGATTCAGTGCCACAATTACAAACTTTTGTATTTTGGCCTACTTTATTTATTCACAGCCTGAAGACCTAATGCTCACAATGTTTTTTTGTTTCACATGAAATCTGGGTAATTGTACCCATCAGTCCAAATGCTGTGTGTTTATTTTAGAAACGATATTTATATTTTGGGTTTTGCAGATGCCAGAAAGAACATTTCAGTCATACTGAATTCCATGTCTTTATTAGGGACAAATGCTGCCTTGGTGCAACTTCCATGTTCACATGCGGGAGCTCCTCCTGCCTTCCCTATCTCGTCAGATGCCAGAAATGGCCAGACAGAATGTGGTCTCATTCTTACCTAACTCCCTTGGTGGCCTTTAGGAGTCTTCGGACATATGCACAAGCACATCAACAGTGGCCACCAGAGCCAGGTCACTCACTGACATTAGGGGACAGTTGGCCTTTTTTATTTTTTTTATTTCTTAAAATACAAAAGTAAGTATGTTCCATCTTCCTTTTTTCAACTATTTGATATAATACAGAGTTAACAAACCCACATTAATAGTGTAAAATGTAACGGGCATCTGGAACGCAAACGATGTCCAAGCGTGCTCTACAGTGTACGTAGGTTTGAAGCACAAAATCTCTTACCTAAAGCCTTGAAAGAAAAGGAAAAAAGTTCCCCTTAAACTAATTCATGAGAAAAAGATATATGTGAAAAATATTATTTTCATATTTGTGTACCAAAGTTTATCGGACTGGCTAAGACAATCTTTTATAATGCCGTTAGTGGAGTTTTCATAAAATATTATTAGCAATGCTTTAAAAAACTTCTTTAAGTAATAGCTCATTAAAAAAAAAACTTTATGGATTGCAAAAGATACTGAATTGACACCTGCAATGACTGGAATACTTTTTTATCCACAGACCATGGGTGGCAGCAGAGTAATCCCCATCCTACATCCCCCAGCCCCAGCCCCAGCCGTGTGTCTCACCCTTTACCTGGATACACCACTACAAAGGGTGAGGGAGCTATGGTAGTTTACTCTGCATTCCCATTCACTTGTTGACCTCTTTCCAAAAATATAGTTGCTGATAACTGAACTAGAGCTCCAGGTTAACTGAAACAGCCAGGTTATTTCATATAGAATACCTTCTACCACTACTTAAATCCTGGTCTCTGCTCAGCTGAGCTGAGTTAAAACAAGAATGCTGAATTTGCAGTCTGTTGGTTGTCACTAGAATTATCCGTTCCTGGCTCTGTCAAAGCTAATGGGACTTGGTGAAGGGCAATATTTCATCTGCTACAGTTAACATATAGACTGTAAAGCAAACGATAAAAATATAAAGATAGTTAAAATTACTAATGCAAATTTAAAACCAACATTACCATAATGTATATGAGGTAATTGACTCCTTTTTGAAATATTGTTCACTACAAGTGAAAGGCATTTGCTGTAAAGCCTGAATAGCTGGGCTATTTCTGAGTGGAATGCAGGAGATGACAGCCTCCTGTAATCTCTGTCGCAGTTGCAGTGTTGCGTGGGGACCACCTGATCTGCGTAAGCGTGGCATGGTGAGGCATACGTTTTTTTACAGGGGACCCACGAGAAAAAACGTAATGCATTGAGTGCTTGCATAGAAGCCCATATCTGAAAGCCCATATGAAGACAAATATTACTTAGATATTGTGCTAACTTACAGAATTTGGATCTGAAATAGCAAGATGACTGTTTACGTACTGGCTTTTTCCCCTGCTCTCCTGTTGCATAGTTTGCTTTGATTTAAAAGAGAGGCTTTTAGGTTCAAGTGTCTTCTTTCTCCTAAGTGAAGGGGGATCAGCAATAGTCCTGTAACAGCAGCAGCATGCCTGGCATTTGATATTCTTTGGAGCTTTTATTATCTAGGGGTTCATTTGGATCTTTAGACTGTTGGCACTTGGGGGAACTCAGCAGTCATTCTGTTATAGCAGATACAATGCTGTGGGAGTTTATGGAGCTCTTAAATATAGTATAGAGTGAAAGTGACAATAGTTATAAAAGGTATAGGATGTGTCTTCTGCTGCTGCTTTGGTTCCCACCTGTGGAGGGACGCAGTGGGCCTTCTCTCCGTCCTAGTTAGACTAGCTAGCAATACTAAGCAGGGGAAAACTTTTATTCAGAGAGTTTGAAGGTCTTCCGAGTACAGGCAATCCCTTCTAGGGTTTGCTGAAAGAGGAAATGTATATGACTGTATTCATGGCTGTAAAGTAGTAGTCTGACATCAAGTTTGGATGCAATAGGATGATTCACAACAGGGTGAAAGGAAGATATATTAAAGAGACTAGGGCTTTACAGTATCTTCTGTTCATTCCTGATTCATAAGCTAGGAATAATCATTGCACACTTTATTTTCTCTTTTCTGTTTCTTATGTTAGTGGTTTTCATTTCTTTTGCTGTTCATCTACCACTGATGTCTTTACATGTCTTCTCTCATCAGTCTACACAGAACTAGCTCACTGTGAATGGGAGGTTTACTAATGTGTGCTGAGGAGCAAATGAATCTTAATATATTTTTGCTGGTTTTTTTATTTCCAGTTTTTATTGCAATTCCATATAAATTTTATGCATTAAGCGCTCTTACTGTAACACTTAAAATCTTTGTTAAGGTCTTTAGGGAAGGATCAATAGTCAGTACAGCACAAATCGTGTACCCTAAGAATTTTAATTGGAATACTTGTGATTATTTAATCATCTTATTCACCTCAAACACTATTAGAATATATGTACAAATAGTAGAATTACATTAACAGAATTATGAAATTGCTTATTATTAAAACCTTCTTTCTAACTAATATCTGTACTCACACTGACTTGAAGCTTCCCTATGCACTAGTTTGAGAGTTCAGAACAGGAGATAAAATAGGGATGAAAGAGAGAGCTGTGATCTCGGAGGAGATATTAGGCACCAGAAATTATGGTGTTCTTGTTCCAGCTCTTACACTGACTCTGATACTTCCATTTCTATAGCACTTGCCATCTCTGGATCTCAAAGTGGATTATAAAGAATAGTGATTTAAACCTTCCTGCACCTCTAGGAGATAGGTAAGCAATATTATTCCCATTTTACAGATGGAGAAATTGTGATACAGAGAGGCTTAGTGTTTCTTATTAAAGTTTATTTATGAACACACATGCATGCACACACACAGAGCCAGAAACAGATGTCAGAACTTTCATTGCCCTCTGTTTTAAGCTAAGTCCATTCTCCTTTCCATTTAACCTCTCTGATTTATATTCCCCATCTGTAAAAAGACGGAAACTGGTATAGACTTGGAGAGATTTGCTTGCACATAGATTTCTGTGCAAATACAGAAAAAAAACCCCATGGAGGACATAAGTTGCCTTTGAAATCCAATGCATTTTATGTGTTGGCAGAGGGTATTTTAGGATTTGGGAGAAGGTTTTTTTGTAGGTGGCAAGAGTTGCAGGTGTTGTGCACCCTGATATGTAATATTTAGTTATTGCTATAAAATGGCCCGATTTTTTTGTAATATAAGCATATTAACTGAAGTTTAAAAATTAAAAAATGCACTAATTTACATGGCAAAAGACTAGACAGAGCCAGTAACTCAATCTCTGTATTACCTGAAAGAATATCGTAAACAGATTTTGCTGTGCACCTCAAGTGCCACACCACCACCAATGCACTGTGTCAGACAGGAGTAGGACAGTAGTGCTGCATGAAGGCAGCAGTTGCCCCGGCTGCATAGCTGTATGGTTTTCTCCCATGAAAGTCCTACTGTGTCTGTACTGCAGCATGAGTTCCTCAACGGCAGACGGCAATCTAGACTACTGTACTTTCATATTTGCAAGAGAACTGCAATTATTAGTGAACTTTTGGAAAAAAGTTTTGAAGATCAAATATAAGTCTTCTTATTGTTATGACTATTATTGGAATGATTGTTTCTTGTAATATTTAAAAAGATTTTAAAAGATGTCTAGAAACTTGATTGGTCTGATCATATGCTGCGTGAAAACATCATGAAGATTCTGATCTCATTAATCTTAACTACAATGTTAAAAAAATATCTTGCGGAAGCTTTTAAAAATCCTTTCTAATTCTGCTACTAATTTGCTACAGAATTGGAACATCCAAAACATAATATATTAGATGTTTTAATTTTAATGTTAATAACACAGCTGGCAATTGTCTGTATATGGAACAGCTAGCTTATACATCAATGTTTTTCACATTTTTCTGCGTGCATCCTATGGCACAGGGAGGCTAGATCAGGCAAACATACAACACCCATGTTAACATTTTCCTGTAAGTAATCTAACTTCCCTGTGATACAGCAGATACATTTCATATGTTTACTAGTGAATATATACAGTGAATAAGTATGGCTAATGTATATATTTATGTTAAATGGAACGGAGACTGGATGTGTTTGTGTGTCCGCATGCAAGCATCAACATGGATATATGGATAGCTTGATTCAAAGATTCATTCTAAAGTTAAGATTCCTTTTTGTTTTAGTTGTAACACTTCATGCACAGAAATACACTGAATTTCAGGTAGGGGTTTAGCTGATTTGGAGCTAAGGTAAAACCTGATTTTATCATTAAAAGCTTTACTAAACAATAATGACAATGATGATGATTATGATAATAATAATAATACTTCAGCAAGTGAGGTAGTTCCTTGTCTCAACTTCATGTGTGACTGAGATCAGAATTTAACCCAGGATCTTCCTGAACGCTACTACAAATCATTTGTTACCTTTGCTCCCAATTACAGTTAAAATAGGCAGTGTCTTGAGGTAATACAGCTACCACAGCTGGTGGATTAGGGTATGGGTTTGCTAATGCATTGACCTTCTTCATCTGTGCAACATGAGTTAATTTCCAGCCTGACAGTAAATGCTGAGATTTGAATTGTAGCACTAATGCACCATTTTTTCGTCTCTGTCAAACCAGACTAAAGGGTCATTTGGTGATGAGGATAATGGTTCACTTTGAAAGAGAAGGAAAACCGGCTTCTGAATCTTTGGGGGATTCTAGATCTTGCTTCAAATAACAAGCTGAGCAAGGAAAAAATAGGCTTGGAAATTCCAGTAATATTGAACCTGCAAGTCTGACTATTTGCCTTGTCCTTATACTGATTCTGTATAGGCACATTGGAATACTTGCCATGACACGTTAGACAGAATAATAAAGCGGCATGTGAAGTTTGGTTTTCAGGCTATCAAGCCTCAGAAAGAGTTTTCTCTGAAAAGTGAATCAACATTAAACTGTTTGCTACAATGGGAATTTTAAGCGACAGTTTGTGACAAGTTTTGCTTGTTTCTCTACACTCTAAGAAATACTAAACCTATGAACTGTTGGAGACCGATTTTTTTTTTTCTCTCAGAAGTGTCTTTCTTTCTTTCCTGCAGCACGGAAAAGGATATGCTAGTCACTTCTACAGGACTTACCTGAAGCAGCATGATTTGCACAAAAGTCGACCAACAAAAAGCATCAACTTTCAACTTCATTATCTTGGCCATCCAGTTCTGTGTAACTGAAGGATTTGTGTGCTGTTGGAGACATCATGGCCAACAATAGGACCTAATTGCTCTCAGCAGGCCTGAGAAATGAGTTGAAATGTGTAGAACTGTAGAAACTTCAGAGGCAACTGATCTTGCCTCTCTGATCAGTGTGTGCCTGTTTACAGCACTATATATCTTTCTCTCTCCAAAATGTCACTGAGCCCTTTAGATGTTTATATTCACCACAAGAAGCCAATCGTACAGATAAAAGAAATGTGCATTATAAATGCAATATCACTGTTTTAAACTTGACTGTTTTATATTATTTTTGTGTGATCAAGTGTTCCCCAAACTATTCCAACTTTACAAGAGAGATTGTGATCATGTTCTTTTCACCTGTGGGTCATAAAAATGTTGTTAATCTGAAGACCCGCAAAATTATCAAAGACATTCTGTAGTTTATACACCGTGTTGCAAAGTGTTTACTGTACTATTTCAAAGCTTCTAAATAAATATAAAATATATATATATTATATTATATATAATTTTCCGAAAAACGTGGTACAACTTAGTTGATTTTTAAATGGATTCATACAGTCTACACCATACACTAAAGTGAGAAGGTAATTCAGGGTTCCTAAGCTATCCTTGCTAAAAACAAAAATAAAATAAACCTTTAATAGTACTTCCCCAATATTCGTATTTTGGTCAATCCTGTTTTTCTTGTTTAAAAAAAAACGCTGTAAGCAACAACATTTTGTCTAAAAGTTGTAATGAATTTTCAATGCCAAAGATGCAGCTGTCAATATTACCAGAATGAGCGCTATGTACTATCAGAGGTATAAATCACTCTCCATTATTTTGATTATATTTCTATGGTTTTTAATTTGGAATCACAAAATCTTTTATAAGGCTCTATAAACTCACCTGTATATGTTGTTAAAAAGAACACTGGGTGTCTGTACATTTTGCAATGTAAGATATAATGTAAGTGAAGTTAAGTATTTTAAGAAAATCATCCCAAACTCATAAGTATGCATACATACATACGTACATCCACACACACAAACACCCACACATCTCTCTCTGACATAGTTTTGTGAAACTATACAAATATATTGCCTAAAAATATTTCTCTTGTGGCTAGGAATAGTTGTTGATAGAATTCAAATTACAAAGGCAAAGTATATGCCAAACTATTGACTCTTTTATCACAAAGGAGATTTCAAATTAGGAACATGGCACATTCTCAGCTGACCCCTCTCCCATTGGAGTTAAAATGGGGTTGGCCACCATCGTGGCTGGGAAAAGGATTAAGCCCTTGCATATAATCTTTATGTTCTGTAATAATTCTGTGGTCTGAAGCGGTATCTTAGAGCGTTTCTTTTCTATGAAATATTGAAAAAGGTAAAATTTCAAAGGTAAAGTTTGAAATTACTTTCATGTCCATGGAGTTTAAGTACCATTTACTAAATGTAAAAATCTAGTAAAATGTTTTTTTTCTTTTTTTTCTTTTTGTATTGTGGTTTTTTCCCCACTGTATCTTAATATGTCAAATATTGAAAACAAATGAGAGAACACTGTGTTATCACCAATGTCTAGCCAAATTTGAACAAATTCGTGGCAATGATTCAATATTAAGTAAAACAAGAGAAAACCTCTCACTGATTGCAGTGGAGCCTGCATCATGCCGTTATATAGACATTCTGATATCCCCACCAATGCCGCCACAGGATGAATGTGTGAGAAGCTGCATTTAGCCACTGCTATGTCGTAATAGAGTTTGGGTTTCTTCCTTTTGTGTTGTTTGTTTGTTTGTTTGTTTGTTTATAATGGCAGTTTCTATTAGATAGAAGTATATAAATAATCTGTGTGGAAACTGTCCTGCTATGGATGCAAACAGGACTCCCGATCAATTTGCGAGAGCCCTTTGTACAAACGCTACTGGACCAAGCCCCGAAGTTGTTAATCTAATACTCCGAACAAAAAAATATGCTTGTGAAACACTTTTAATGTGTACGCCTAGCGCATTTGTATAACTACAAAATATTTTGTGGGATCCTTTTTAAAATGTATATATTATACAAAACACACAAAAAAGCACCAACAATAGCTATTGATTTGAGCAAACACAACAGTGAAATGTTTCTCTAGCTGTAGGTAGCGGGACTTTCAGTCATCTACAGCCTTTGTTAATTTTATGAAGAAAAGCAATGAAATTTGTGACGAATATTTCATTTAAAGGAGTCTGTTAAATTCTTGTTTCTGCTTTTAAAGCAAGAAAGTCCTTGCCCTTCTTAGAACTGTTTTTTTTTATTTCCAAGTATCTCTCTAATAGTAGGCATATACTGTAAATTAAGGTTGTTTTCAGTCTTTGGGAGGAAGAGGAAATGTTTTTCGTTTCTATTTCATGGACAGTTGAAGTGTTTTTATTTAATGAAACTGCCTTCACATTTTGCATGCCATTTTTTCAGCAAAACTTAACTATATCATACCCCGTCATTCATTTCCATAACTGAACTCTTTCCATGAACAGTGTATGTGATATACATACCCATTTATTTTCTTTTTTTCTTTTTAAAACATTAAATAATGTAGACATTGGTCCATGTATGCACAGAAATCCTTCTGAGTTCATTGGGAGAGTCCCAGCGGGAATCATGATAGGATGCAGAACTGTTGAGGAAAAGGAAGTTTTTAAGTACAACAGCCTGGGCTCCCAAGATATTTAAAGACGTAGCTTTTGCCCATTTCCCTAGCTCACTGGGAATTTCCGTATGATAGCATTTGATGACACAAGCTTTAGGACACATTAAAAACCAGTACATAGCTGCTGTGTCCCAAGAGAAGTGCTGAGAAGCATGCTGGGCAGTACAGAGGCTCAGTTTCTCCCATTTCTTTGTTTTAGTGGGGAAGATACCTGTTGCGTCCAGCCAACTCCCATTGAAATTAACTTGTTCAGCATCTCCCATATATTTCATCATGCCACCAGGTGCCTATCTGCAGTGATAGGTATGTAAATGCCTTTAAATATTAGCTTTTGTATTTGCCTCTTCCTTTAAGCATATGTGATGCAAATGTCTAAGGACTCTGATTTGCATATTGGACACAAAAGTAAACCGAAGTACTCACAAAATGTTTAGATTGGATATTAAGGGGAAATATCTATGCCCATAAACTGGGATAAGGAAGGTTCTGAAATCTCCTTCATTAAAGGGTTTAAAAAATACCTGTCAGGGATGATATAAGTGTACTTAAACTTGCCTCAGAGAAAAAGCATGGGCTAGCCTCTCAGTCCTGCTATAATGTTCCTAGAAGGGCATGCTAAGCTTTGGAGGATGTGATCTGTACACAGCTGTAGCGATAAGAATGTTCTATCCTTCGATTAGGTATCAGAAGCAATATTTAATGTTTAAATTTACAATTTATGAGCATAATAGAACAAGCTGTCTGTGTGAAGAACTGTCTTTGGAGTAAATCAGAGTTCCAGCGCAGCAGACAGGATCTTATAAAGGATAACAAAATGGAATCAGATCTGTAAATCTTTTTTTTTTTTTTTTCAATTCCTGATTTAGGTATGTAGCAAAGGATTTCTAAGCAGCTTGCCTATTCCATTTCTTCCAAACCAGACTTTAGTTTCTTCCAGACGGATTCTTCCAAAACTTAGAAATACTGAAACATTTCACTACTTGAAATAAAATTCCAGTTATTTAATGCAAGCTTTTACTAAGCTGTCTATTGAGAGAAAGAAAAAAAGAAAAGGGTTATTTCCATTAATATATTCTCAGCTGATTTGAACAAGGTGTAGTAATTTTTAATGAATATTGTTGCAAAATTAAGTGGAATGACAATGCACAGATAAATACAATTTGTAAAGATTATGCTTCCTGCATTATAGTCACTATATATGTGTGTGGGGAGATACGTGTGTGTGTATATAATTATAGTTCAAAATCTGGTAAGTTGCCACTGGATTTTTTCTTACAGGAGTACACTCCTATCAGTAAATGCAAAACAGAAGGGTAGAAACACATTTATAATACTACAAAGTTAGACTTGTTCCTTAGTGCAGAATGGAGTTTTGCATTCAAGATTTGAATTCAGCCCCTTCTTCATGCATTTTACCCACAACCAAGCACACATTTCAGTATTTCACTTTCAGAATTTTACCTGCTTATAGTAGGCTTTTTTTTTTCCTTTTTTAAGTACTATCATTCCTCAGGGTAAAGGGTGGATAAATAGATAGTCTTCCTAGGCTGACAAATTGTCACTGCAATTTTGCAAGGCTGTTAAATATTTGAATGTCTTATATGGAGAAAGCTGATCGTATCCTGCCAGCGTTCCACGTTCAAGTCTCGAGTTTTATGGCATTGGGACTTTTGAATTAAAATCTGTACAAAGGTGTAGGGGCCAAAATAAGCATCTTTGATATACATTTAGTTATTGCAATTTGATTGCAAAACATTGGCATCAGATGTCTATAAAGAATAGAAAGTTGTTTATTCTATTTGAAGTAATGTAAAAGACAGCCAGTAAGACTTTCTTATAACATTATGCTATGAGAAATTCTGAAACTGTGAGTTAAATCCATTGCACTGATCCCTACAATGAGAGCTCAAATTCTTCTTAAAGAGCTCCTTCGTTTTATTTTGTCTCTAATCTGCTAATCTGTCTTGGTATGAAATGGATACATCTATATATAAACAAATACACACATCCATTAAAATCCATTGTTGAGCATCTGTGTTTTTGTAGATATCCTCGTATGTAAGAAATGAGCAAGAACTAACCTGGACAGCTTTCTTGAATTGAAATTGTTTTTGAATTTGAATTTGTTAATAAAGTTCATGATACTGACAGACATCAGGAAAAATGAAATCTATGTGGGTGTAGTTCTCCAGAAGGAAAATGCTTCATTTAGGAAGCATCCTTTCAAAAATGTATAAATGTGAGTGCTGGAAGTCTTGCTGAGTCAAGATGAAACATACTGTGCTCAAGCTTTCTTGTTCGCTGTGTCAGCACTGATTACAGTCTCCTCTGGATGTTAACCACTTTAGCCAACCAGAAGGTATCAAAAATGGCATAACATTTCCCATTCTTACTGAAGAGAGCCGAAGGCAAATAGGTGAATATATACTGAAATATTGATGTATAATATACAATATGGAAAATTCAGTTAAGCCAAACAATTAATGCAACTATGCTTCCAAATACTTGCACTTCAAAGATTAAAGTTCATCTGGTGCTCAGCTTAAAAGCGTATTTTGGATAACTCATCTTTGAGTTGCACTAACAGCAAAGAGTAACGTATAACAAAGCCTTACAACAACATGAGAAAGGGAATGTAACCAAACCAACCTTAAGTTTTAGGAGTCTTGGATCCCAACGTTCAGGTTGCAAAACTGAACTGTATTTTATATGCATCAGAGCCTAATTCCATTAAAGGCAATGGCCCAAGCCACAGTGATTTGAAGGAGAGTAAAAGGAAGTTTTCATTCCTTTCTTTACACACATGCATTTTTAAGCAAGAGCAGCCTACAATAAAATTATTTGACACCAGAAAAAGTGAAACTTCACTAGCTCGGCTTTTAACAAGCTGCGCAATCAAGTTGGGAAATTTGGACATGGCTATGTGTCAGTTTAAAACAGACATGTTTCTAATAATTTTCTCTCGAAGCAAAATAACACAAGTTAAATGATATCACTGTTCAGATTTTCTAAGAAGACAAAGACAGAAATGCAGTCCTGAAAAGATATATTCATGTTTTTACTATGTAGAAGGGCAGAGAATTAAAAATTCATTGGAGCAGAGTATTCTTACACTGCCATAGCTGTTGGTTGAAAATGTGAGCAAAGCAAGCAAAGAAAATACCAACCCCAACAATGAATGTTTCCGAAAGTTTTGCTTTGAAAGGTGACAAACAGATCCTAAGCACATTATCTCCTTTCAGACCTAGACTGAAACACGTTTCCTATCATCTTTTCTGGTCTAACTTTTAGTTGGATTATAAAAGCTGTCCTCTGAAGGGTTTGTATGTTCGCCTCAGTGTGTGGTGGGTATTCCCATTTGATGAGAATAAAACAGAAAAAAGACCTAGATGAAGTCTGATGTCAAAATTGCCTAGCAATTCCATCCCCATCACTACAGCTTTTCTAGACAGGTTTCAGAATAATTTAGGGCAGAAACTTTATGGGATGCTGACAGAAGAGCAGTGGTGTGGCACTGTGAGAAGAGAGCAAGAGAAAAAGAGAGAGAACATTCTTTGCTTTTCCTAGTCTCGCAGATGACATTAATTGGTACTTAAATGGTGCTTTGTTCAGGAACATAAATATCACAAAAGAGAAGGATTTCACCATGAGAGCAATATTTTTGTTGTGGCTTATGCTATCTGCAAAAAAATGATGAATGCAAGCAAACATTCTCCTGCTCAAACCCCTGAAGATGAGGCTAAATGATGCCCTTGGAGCTCACGGCCATTCAGTTTTTGTAAGAGGCTTGGTTTGATTTATATTCTGACTGTCAACAAAAAAAGAGAAGAGACACAGAGTGCTGGAAGTAAAAGATAGTTAATTAATATAAACTAGGGAGAAAATGCAATATACCTTGTAATGATATCATTAAATCTCACTGAGCTTCTGGAAATGATCTGTTAAAAATTAAACAAACAAACAAACAAACCCCCCAAAATAAAAAATAAATCCACTCCTTGACACTCCAAGTACACATTTAAATTAGAGCAGTCACAGCTGAGTTGAAAAATAATGGCATGTGAAGTATCATATTCTTTCTTACACCTATATCCAGGGGACAGTGGGGGACAGCCCCGGCCCCCAGCACTTCCCTGGGGACAGGGATGGCCTGAGGCTGAGACGGGCTGTTGGCCCGCGGGTGGGCGTCAGGATCAGGCCCAGTGCAGGGAACCAGGGTCGGACACGGCCCTGGGACAGCTGGGCCCTGCCCGTGGCCACCCCACGGCATGGCAGGGAGCCTTCCCCACCGTCCCCAGCAGGACGGGGCCACCCTTGGCTGTGCTGGCACTGAGCCAGCCCCCAGCCCCCAAAATCAACCCCCCAGGAGCGTTTCTCACCCTATTGTGAAACCGTAACAATTTACAAACTTCCTTCCCAGATGTATTATTATATTCTGCTTCAAATACTACTTTTTAATGGATGTTACTTCATTGTGCTTTTCACCATTTATGTCAGCTGGTTTTTGGGGGTTCCTGGCATCATGTACAGTTAAGTAACAGACATACCAGTCTAACTTTTAAATTATACGTTTATACCTTATAGGTGGAGTTCAATTAGCCCTTATCATATAGAAACTAATATTAAGGTTTCTGGGTTTAATTTTGCTGCTTTAATTGCTGTTGTCACTTCCTGCGTGACAACACAGGAATTAATTTCATTTCACTATTAATGAAATAAAATTTTGTTTTATTTCGTAAATCTGATCCAAGAAGTACCACTTATCCAGAAAAAATTCCAGGCAAAAGCAGGTAGTTTACCTTTTTTCTTTTTTATATAAATAATTTCCAGGCCTCCCGCTGTTCAGGGATAAGGACATTAAATGCAGTAACAGAAAATATTTGAAGTCTGCACGGTGTTTTACTGGACTGGGGAAATTTCTTTGCCATTTCCATTCTATCTGGAGTAAACTGGAAACCACCATTTGCACGCAAACTTGTTAGGTGTTTAATTCTTCATTTGCAGAGTGAAATCTACAACTTCCCTGAACACGTTGCTAATATTCACAGATCTAAAGCTTCATGAAAAAAAACCCAAAATCTTACTGTTCGCATCCAAAAAAATAACCTTGAGCACTGGAAAATCTATGCATAGCTGGAAATTGAAAAAATTTGTATTTTAAAGTTAGATTTCTATTGACTGCTGTTCCGTGTGCTTTATAGCCTTTATTAGAAAGCAAAATTCATTCCAGTGTTATGACAGATGCCTGTATCACTATCCT